>NC_044382.1:71838758-72118169 GCF_006542625.1 Nomascus leucogenys | reverse complement strand
AGAGCGAGACTCCATCTCAAAAAAAAAGAAAAGAAAGAAAACAAAGAATAGTCTAAGTATCTGTGATGTCTTCTCAAATGTCTTGCCTTCCCACACTTCTCTGCCTGGTTACCAGGGGCTGGGAGTGGGGAGTGGTTGAGTGGGAAGGGAATCAGATGTTGGTCAAAGGATACAAAGTTTCAGTTAGATATAAAGAATAAGTTTTTGAGATCTATTGCACAGCATGGTGACTGTAGTTAAAAATAATGTATAGTATATTTCAAAATTGTTAAGACAATGTATTTCAAATGTTCTCATCACAGAAAATTATGTGTGTGAGGTGATTAATTGGTAAATCAGCTAGATTTGATCATTCCATAATGTACACATATATCAAAATGTCACATCATACCCATAGTTATATACAATTGTTATTTGTCAAAGATAAAAAATATGTAAAAATATATTTTTTAAAAAGATGCTCAGCATTATTAATCATCAGAGAGATGCAAATTACAACCACAATGAGATACCACTTCACACTCACTAGGATGGCTATAATAAACAGACAATCACAAGTATTAGCAAGTGTTGGAGATATCAGATCCTTCATGCATTGCTGGGAGGAATGTAAAATGGTTCAAATTCTTTGGAAAGCAAAAGTCCAACATAGGCCAGGTATGGTGGCCCACACCTGTGATCCCAGCAGTTTGGGAAGCTGAGGCAGGAGGATGATCTGACCCCAGGGATTTGAGACTAGCCTGGGCAACAGAGTCAGACTCAGTCTCTAAAAAAGAAAAAGTTAGTGGTGTGTGTCTGTAGTTCCAACTACTCTGGAGGTTAAGGTGGGAGGATTGCTTGAACCCAGGAGGTCGAGGCTGCAGTGAGGTACGATTGTACCACTGCATTCTGCATTCCAGCCTGGGTGACAGAGCAAGACCCTGTCTCAAAAAAAAATCAACATAGAGTTACTGTATGACTCAGCAATCCCACACCTAGGCATACACCCAAGAGAACTGAATATATATGTCTGCACAAAAACTGGTACACAAATGTTTAGAGTAGCATTATTTATAAGAGCCCCAAAGTGGAAACAACACAAAGGTCTATCGCCTGATAAATGGATAAATAAAATGCAGTCTATCCATGTAATGGAATATTGTTTGGCAAAAAGAAGCAACGAAGTGCTGATACCTGCTATAACATGGGTGAACCCTGAAAACATGCTGAGTGAAAGAGACCATTCACAAAAGACACACATTGTCTGACTCATTTTATTGAAATGTCCAGAAGAAACCAATCCAAAGGGAGAGAAAGTAATTAGTGGTTGCCTCGCGCTGGGAAAGGACAATGTGGGGGAGTGACTGCTCCGGGTGCATGGGTTTCTTCTTGGGGTTATGAAAATGTTCAGGAATTAGATGGTGAATGATGGTTGTGCAACTTTGTGAATAAACTAAAACCAGTGAATTGCATGCTTTAAAGATAAAGTGGTGATTTATGGTATATGAATTACATCTGAAAAAAAGTCAATGAATGCTTATGCAGAAAAATAAGAAACAAAGGAAACAGAAATGCAAATTACAGCTTCCGGAGATAATCACTGCAACATGTTTTGATGTTCATTCCAGACTCTTATGTAAGTCTATACACTCTTTGGAAGATAAAAGGAATCATATAGCCATATGCTTTAGTGAAAGTTTTGTTCTTATATTGCTAGCACTTTTCCTCTGCATTAAGAAATTAGTCTCCCGGCTGGGCGCGGTGGCTTCACGCCTGTATCCCAGCACTTTGGGAGGCCGAGACGGGTGATCACGAGGTCAGGAAATCGAGACCATCCTGCTAACACGGTGAAACCCTGTCTCTACTAAAAATAGAAAAAATTAGCTGGCGGGGTGCGGCGCCTGTAGTCCCAGCTACTCGGGAGGCTGAGGCAGGAGAATGGCGTGAACCGGGAGGCGGAGCTTGCAGTGAGCAGAATCGCGCCACTGCACTCAGCCTGGGCGACAGAGCGAGAATCCATCTCAAAAAAAGAAAAGAAAAGAAAACAAAGAATAGTCTCCCTAAGTATCTGTGATGTTTCTCAAATGTCTTGCCTTCCACACTTCTCTGCCAAGCATGCTCCTCTTCCCTACCTCTTCTTCAGGAGAACTTTCCAAATTCATCTGCTCCACCTCCCTTGGCGCCTCCACCTCCCCTCAGTGCCTCTGTCTCCCCTGAGCACCTGCCAGAGCTGCTAGAGGAATCAAGGAGAACTGAAGCCTTCCGGAACATGAGGTCGTGGGACTCAATGTGGTTCTGGAGGGCTGAGTGAAGTCAAGACCAGCAGAGTTAGGTGGGCATATACACTCCAGAGCATGCATACAAGGGGAGGGAGAGAGCAAGGTCCAAGGAACACACAACTGGGCCCAAGAAGGAGTTGGGGAAGGGCGCTGACAGGCAGATTATGTGGCCAGAGGTTCCGGTGTTGGGTCCTGGCTCTCCTTCTTCCTTGCCCTTTGTGGGCCTCAATTCCAACAGCTCTAAAAGAGGGACCCAGTGTAAACTTTCCCAACAGCAACACCAACTGCCTGAGCTCCCAGGCTTGACCCACCTCCAGAGGTTCATCAGGGGACTGGCCCTTCCAGATGCTTCTGTCATGCCACCTAGATGTCTCCATCAGAAGGAAAGGGACAGTGATGCTATCACAGGGAAAACCGAATTTGCTCTAATTCACTGAGAGAGAGATTCCCATCTAATTATTACTACTTCCAAGTTACTTGTATCCTACTCAGGGCTCTGAAGTTGGGGCCTCGCCCTGTCTTCCACATCTCCTCGGGCTGTGGTTCCCAAACTTGAATGTGCACCAGGATCACCTGGAGGGCATCATGAAACACACCAGCCCAACTCCCAGAGCCTCTGAGCTTGTGGTCTGGTCTGGGCTGGAGACATTGCATTTCTAGTACGTTTCCAGGTGATGCTGATGTTGCTGGTCTAGGGAATCCCATTTCAAGGAGCACCATTCAACAGCCTCACCTCTTTCCTGCTCCCCCAGCCACCTGCAGCAAATGTCTCCCCACTAAAGTGGGGGCTCCCAGTGATTTTGGCGGCTTTCACCATTCTGGGGATAGGTTTGACTGCCATTTCAATCTCCTCTAATTCTTTTGGTGGATGGATGGATGATGGAGAGGGTAGGGTGAGGGTGGGGTGGGGATGAAGGAAAAAAAGGCACTAGAGCTTTATTAATAAATGGTAGATTGAGAGCCAAGGCGGGCGGATCACTTGAGGCCAGGAGATTGATAACAGCCTGGCCAACATGGTGAAAACCCTGGTCTCTACTAAAAATACAAAAATTAGCCAGACGTGGTGGCATGTGCCTGTAATTCCAGCTACTGGGGAGGCTGATCCAAGAGAATCTCTTGAACCGGGGAGGCGGAAGTTGCAGTGAGCCAAAATCACACCACTGCACTCCAGCCTGGGCCACAGAGCAATACCTGTGTAAAAAAAAAAAAAAAAAAAAAAAAAAAGCATAGCCAGTATTTATTTGCATGCTGATCATTCTCATCACAAAGCTCCCTCTTGGAATCATTCTACTAGGTTCCTTGGAAACATTTTGTTTTTTCTTTTTGAGATAGTCTTGCTCTGTCGCCAGGCTGGAGTGCAGTGGCTCAATCTCGGCTCACTGCAACCTCTGCTTTCTGGGTTCACGCGATTCTACTGCCTCAGCCTGCTGAGTAGCTGGAACTACAGGCATGCGCCACCACACCAGCTAATTTTTGTATTTTTAGTAGAGACGGGCTTTACCATGTTGGCCAGGATGGTCTCAATCTCTTGACCTCATGATCCGCCCACCTTGGCCTCCCA
Source organism: Nomascus leucogenys (assembly GCF_006542625.1). NCBI lineage: Eukaryota > Metazoa > Chordata > Mammalia > Primates > Hylobatidae > Nomascus > Nomascus leucogenys. The sequence continues at coordinate 72,114,350 of NC_044382.1, read as the reverse complement.
AAATGCTGGGATTGTAGGCGTGAGCCACCGTGCTTGGCCTGGTAGCATTTTTAATAGAGAACCAGCTGTTAGGTTGAAGAAACTACTTCCCGGCCGCTTTCTGGCAATGTGTTAGGGACATTTCCAATGAGATGATTCAAATAATGTAGATATTTGAAGAATTTTGGAAACAGGAAAAATGGACATGCTTGCTATTTTGTTTAGTGTCTTGACTGTTAGAAAAATCAATATAACAATTATTATCTTCCTAATATGTTTAAAGTAATATCTATCTTGTATATATACAGTATATGTCTCTGCGTGTGTGTGTGTGTGTGTGTGATGTATGCGAGTGAATATATATATATAGTTTTTTTAGAGGTCAGTCAGCGGTTATATTTAAATGAGATATTTTCCTTATCATGCAGGAGAAAACAACATGGTACCTGTCTTGTTTATTTAATGTTTTGTTCAGTGTGTTTGGAAATAATCAAATTCTTGATTTGAATATTTGATTTCTAATCAGCATTTCTTCATAATTCTCCTAGTTACCTTTTGATCACAGTTGGAGTTGTATATGTCAAGTCATTTCCTCAGTCCAGGAAGGACATTTTGAAAGATTTGGTAGAAATGAGCCCTGGTGTGCAGCATCCCTTGAGGGGTCTGTTTCTTCGAAATTACCTTCTTCAGTGTACCAGAAATATCTTACCTGATGAAGGAGAGCCAACAGAGTAAGTGATTTCTTTCTTGATTTTGTTGCAATATTTCTTTCATTGTAGAATGTATAAAAGTGTGGAAACATGTACAGAAATATAGTAAGTATGAATAATTCTTCCACCCAGTCAGCCATTTAGGTAGCATTTGTATATAGATTTCCTTTGTCATATAGAACTCCTCAGTATATGTGGTATGATCTAAAATGTACTCTTATGCAAAGTTTATCTTTGGATTATTAGGACCTGCTTTTTTATTTCATGTAATTGAGCATTTTTCCACTACATTAAATGTTCTTTGAAAATACAACTTTTTAAAGGGGGTTATATTTGGAAATTGAATTTGTAATGAAGTAGTAAAGTGTGAGCCAGCTGGATTTCATAATTGTTCCTTTAATGTCTATCAGATTTTATAATTTATAGACTGCTAGTTACCTTGGAATATAAGTGATTTGAACTATCTGTTACAAGTTAGCTATTACTCCAAAAAAGAAAAAATAAAAGCTATTCAGAGACACTCCTGTCTCTTGTGTAATCAGTATTCTAGAATCGAAGTCTACTATACTTTTATCCCACAGCAGGGGCAGGTGGGCAGCCAACTGTGGTCTTCAGTGGGGTGAGCTGTTCACATGACAGGTCCCCAGATTAAAGAACTTCATTCCTTTTTTTAAAAGTTTATTCATTTATTTTCTTTCTTTAATTTTTAATCTTTTTTCAGTTTGCCCCAACAGATTTTGGTTTTTTCTTTTTAATATTTTCATTTATTTCTAAGGTGTACAATTCAATTTTTTTTAATATATCTGCATCAATTTCTTTTTTAAACAGTACAGAAAAGATAAAAAAATTTAACAATGTAGAGAAACTGATAAAGTTATTTGCTTTATTACATTTTGACTGTCCATTTTGAGCATTTAATTAGGCAATCAATAAAAATTTTTGAAAGCTACTGAGGTCTCCATCCTAGGAGATGTAGAAAATAAAGCAGGAAATCCATGGTCTCTTCCCTCACAAAGCTTACATTCCAATTAAAAACAAAATATTCAACAGTAAAATGATGTAGTTAGCAGTACACCCTAAGTGTTAATTTTTTAGCCTTTTGTTTTTGTTTTTGGTTTGTAGGGATGGGGTCTCATTATGTTGCCCAGGCCAGTTTTAAACTCCCGGCCTAAAGCGATCTTCCTGCCTTGGCCTCCCAAAGCATTGGGATTACAGACATGAGCCACCATGCCCACCCTTCTAGCCTTTTTGAATTAAGGAAGTTGCCATAAGAGCAAGTCCACTTGGCCCAGGATAGGGAGTTGGGGAAAGTAATTTGCCCTTTAAATTTATACTGTCCTCTCCAGGTACTTTTTTCCCTAGATTCTGTTCCCTTTGAAATTTAACACTAAGCCAATGAAATTGAAAGTGATTTTTTGTAAAGCACTGGTGTACTACAGAGATAAGTAGGCAATGCACAAAGGAGAGGGATAGCAGTAAGTTGGTCCTGTAAATACTGTGTAAAGGCTTTTCTGTTTCTTTGCAGTGAAGAAACAACTGGAGATATCAGTGATTCCATGGATTTTGTACTGCTCAACTTTGCAGAAATGAACAAGCTCTGGGTGCGAATGCAGCATCAGGGACATAGCCGAGATAGAGAAAAAAGAGAATGAGAAAGACAAGAACTGAGAATTTTAGTGGGAACAAATTTGGTGCGCCTCAGTCACCTGGAAGGTGTAAATGTGGAACGTTACAAACAGGTTTATATATTTTTGTTACCTCTTCTTATGTTCTGAGATAAACTGAAATCTGATTTTTAAAATCAGAATATTTTTGTTATATAATATTACATTGAAAAAATCTTAAAATGGCTTTTACTGAAGAAGACTTAAATAAACAGAAAGATACATATGCAATGTTTGTGGATTGGAAGATTTAATATTGTCAAGATAGCATTTTAAAAAAAAAATGATCTATAGCTCCAATGTAATCTCAGTCAAAATCCCAGCAGACTTTTGTAGAAATTAAGAAGCTGATTCTAAAGTTTATATGAAGAAACAAAGAACTTGGAACAGCTGCAACAAATTTGAAAAGGAAGAACAAATTTGAGACCCAAACAACCCGAATTCATGATTTACTCTAAAGCCACAGTGAGATCCTGTGTGGTATTGGTGAAAAGGACAGACACACAAATCAATGGAGGGGAATAAAACAGGGAATGGCAAACTTTACCTGTGAGGGACCAGATAATAAATGTTTTTTGGCTTTGCAAGACATATGCTGTACAACAAGCTTGTCCAACCTGTGGCTCAGGACAGCTTTGAACATGGCCCAACATAAGTTTGTAAACTTTAAAACATGAGATTTTTTGCTTTTTTTTTTTTAAAGCTCAGCAGCTATTATTAGTGTATTTTATGTGTGGCCCAAGACAATTCTTCTTCTAATTATTCTTCAAGCCAAAAGGTTGAACACCCCAGTCTACAACTACTAACACTGCAGATAATGGTGCAAAAGCAGCCACAGACAATATGGAAGTGAATGGGCATAGCTGTGTTCCAGAAAAACTTTATTTGTAAAAACAAGCAGCAGCTCAGTTTACCGATCTCTGACTAGACAATCCATAATAGACCCAGATATTTATGATTAGTTATTTTTGATAAAAGTACAAAGGCAACCTTTTCAGCAAGTGATTCTGGAACAATTGGATGTTTATACGCAAACAAACAAAAAACCTGAACCTTGACCCATTCCTCATACCTTATAGAAAAAACACAAAAATCTATCAGAGACCTAAATACAGAACCTAACACTATTAGAAGAAAACACAGAGGAAATCTTTTTGACCTAGGATTAGACAAAGATTTCTGAGGATATACAAGCACAAGCCATGAAGAAAAAAGCTCACTTTTGAGAGGCCAAGGCAGATGGATCACTTGAGTCCAAGAGTTTGAGACAGGCCTGGGCAACATAGGGAGACCCCATCTCTACAAAAATTACCAAAATTAGCTGTGCGTGGTGGAACGTACCTGTAGTCCCAGCACTCAGGAGGCTTGAGGTGGGAGGATGGCTTGAGACTAGGAGGTGGACGTTGCATTGAGTGGAGATTGTGCCACTGCACTCCAGCCTGGGCAACAGAACAAGACCTTGTCTCAAAAAGAAAAAAGCTTTTAAAGTTTAGAAGTGGTGAAGTCTTGTTGAGAAAAATCTCAAATACGGTTTTCAAGTTAGTAGTTCAAATGTGTTACTAGAGGAATAGCTTAAGATTTCAAAAACAGATTTTAACCCTTATGTGTGTTTTTTTCTCTTTTAGATTGTTTTGACTGGCATATTGGAGCAAGTTGTAAACTGTAGAGATGCTTTGGCTCAAGAATATCTCATGGAGTGTATTATTCAGGTAGGTGGGAACATTTATTTCATTTTTTTAAATGACCTATTTTATCTTTCATTAAATTTAATTGTTTTGAAAAAATTTTGATGGAATAAGAAATAAGCTTTCCTGAATAAAGAATTTTCCTTGTGGGGTGTGGTGACTCACACCTGTAATCTCAGCACTTCGGGAGTTCAAGGTGGGAGGATCTCTTGAAGCCAGGAGTTCAAAACCAGCCTGGGCAACACAGCAAGATGCCATTTCTATAAAAAATTAAAAAATTTTTTTAGTGTTTCCTTTTTTTTCATGTAATCTTGCTTCTTCTAAAAATAATTTAAAAATAGGAATTTTCTGTTTCTAACATATACCTTGGTCTTTGTATCGATGTGGTTGATTTTCCTCCAAAATGTAGGAATGAGTAATCTGAGTTTTCTAGGTCTCTATAGCTTTAGTTTAATTGTAGGTGCACTTCGTTTATTGGAATATTTCTGTCTGAGCTTATGTTTAGTAGAGAGGTTCAAAAGTAATGTGTTTGAATTTAGTTGTGTAAGAATACAGTGTTTTTTTCCCACAAATGTGAACTTTACCATATGTGAGTCTAGAATATTATGTGAAATACTTTTATTTGTATTGATCATTTGATTTTCAGGTTTTCCCTGATGAATTTCACCTCCAGACTTTGAATCCTTTTCTTCGGGCCTGTGCTGAGTTACACCAGAATGTAAACATGAAAAGCATAATCATTGCTTTAATTGATAGGTAAGACCTTCCAACACTAGAGGATAAATGCTCTGACTTGGGAATAATGAATTTTAAACATTTTTTTGAATTATTTGTTTCTGTTACATCTTTATCATACCAATGATCTTAATTTAATTATACTATAAATAATTTAGCTTTGTGAGTATGAGTACTAGGTACTTGCCTAGGTTAGACATGAAAGAGGCTTAACTTAAATATGCAGGAGACATGAAGATAATGAATATCTTTATTCTGTGTGTTTAATTGACATTTAAAGACATTTTACAGACTTATTTTTTTAAATTGTACAAATCCAAAGATCATATTGAGGAACAAAATTTGTTTTTTACCATGATGTAAGTATCTTGCAGTGGGAACTCATTTGATTTAGAGTAGCCGTAAGATACAGATGATTGAAAATGTTTAATCACTCTATCATCACATTTTCTTAAAGAAAAAATTTTAAGTATCACATATGTTTAGTACATCCACTTTTTTATTTTGTTAGATTTTTTTTTTTTTTCTTTTTGAGACAGAGCCTCACTCTTGTCACCCAAGCTAGAGTGCAGTGGCACCATCTCGGCTCACTGCAACCTCTGACTCCTAGGTTCAAGTGATTCTAGTGTCTCAGCCTCCGGAGTAGCTGGGATTACAGACATGCACGACGATGCCCAGCTAATTTTTGTATTTTTAGTAGAGACAGTGTTTTTCCAGGTTGGCTAGGCTGGTCTCAAACTCCTGAGCTCAAATGATCCGCCTGCCTCGGCTTCCCAAAGTGCTGGGATTACAGACATGAGCCACTGCGCTTGGCCAATTGGTGACTTTTGCAGCCATGTTGTGTAGTAGTACATAATATCTGTCTTACACTTGTAAGCATTGTCATGAAACCAGAAACCTAAGAGAAGATTTATTTCTGCAGATACCTTTTGTATGTTTTTTAAAAAACTAAGTTATTAGTTTTAAAGTCTTGAGAATTTAGATAACAAATTTTTCCAAATTATCGGCTCAATCCTGGGCAGCAAAAATTCCATACTTATCAGGCCCACTCTTAAAGGAAGCTACTAACTGGATTTTCCTGAGTTGCCTGTAATGTCACTTACACATCTCTGGCAGTAGTGATGCTTCTGGGCATAGTAAAATGTGGATGTAGTTGTGACTCTGACAAACAGATAATGATAATGAAACATATTATTTTGAGTAATATAAGATGTGGGAAATAAAAGTTAATTTTATGAATTTTAAACTTAGTTGTATTTCAAGCTTTAGTTAAAATGCAGTATCTTAAAATAGTCTATGTACTTCTATTGTTTAAAGGTTATTTATTTAAATCATGGTTGTTGAATACATTTGTCACTTTAATGCCTTTCTGTCCATATGTACTTAATTATGCTTCAAAGAGTTTGAGAGAATTATCTTGTTGAAAATCTACTTACTATGGTATGAAATAAGAATGCTGATGAAAAAGGTTTCATTGGCCAAACTGTTTAGTTAAAAATGAATTGAGGAGGCCGGGTTCAGTGGCTCACATCTGTAATCCCAGCACTTTCGGAGGCCAAGGAGGGAGGCTTGCTTGAGTCCAGGTCAGTACCACCCTGGGCAACATGGTGAAACCCCATCACTACAGAAAACACAAAAATTAGCTGGGTATGGTGGCACATGCTGTTAGCCCCAGCTACTCAGGAGGCTGAGGTGGAAGGAGGATGGCCTGAGCCCAGCAGGTGGAGGTTTCATTGAGTGGAGAGTGTGTGACTGCACTCCAGCCCTGGCGACAGAGCGAGACTCTGTCTCAAAAAAAAAAAAAAAAACCTTTTGGGCTCATATAAAATATAGAAAAGCAATAAAGAATAAGATGTCATCCATGATCTCACTACCCAAACCCTATATCTTTTAAAATAAAGGGTTTTTTGTTTTTGTTTTTTTTTTTTTTTAGATTAGCTTTATTTGCTCACCGTGAAGATGGACCTGGAATCCCAGCGGATATTAAACTGTTTGATATGTTTTCACAGCAGGTGGCTACAGTGATACAGGTTTGTGTAGCATTTCTCCTAAGTTCTGAAAATTTTGAAACTTCTCTGCCTTCCTTTTACAATTGTTTAAAATAAGTTGTGTGGTTTTCTAAACATTCCAGTCTAGACAAGACATGCCTTCAGAGGATGTTGTATCTTTACAAGTCTCTCTCATTAATCTTGCCATGAAATGTTACCCTGATCGTGTGGACTATGTTGATAAAGTTCTAGAAACAACAGTGGAGATATTCAATAAGCTCAACCTTGAACAGTAAGTCAGTTACATTTTTGTAAAAATCCTCATAAAGATATTTTTGTCCTAGATTTCCTTTTCTTTCTCAATTGTTTTTTGAACTGCTGGCATTTGTCTTGTTTTAATCATGCATTAAGATTGTCATCCTTAGCACTATTAGGGGCAGAAAGTAGTGACCAATTACTTGGTTTTTTTTATATTAATGAAAGTGTGGTACCTATGGACCGTAGGCAGTTTTCAGGGACCAGTGTCTCCAGTTTGGATCCCTTTCTGTGTATCAGGGGCATCCAATCTTTTGGCTTCCCTGGGCCACATTGGAAGAAGCATTTCCTTGGGCCACACATAAAATACACTAACACTAACGATAGCTGATGAGCTTAAAAAAGAAAAAATCCCAAAACACTCATAATGTTTTAAGAAAGTTTACGAATTTGTGTTGGGCCGCATTCAAAGCCATCCTGGGCTGCATGCGGCCTGTGGGCTTCTGGTTGGACAAGCTTGCATGTGAATGAGTTTGTTCTTAAACTGGTAAGGAAACTTTGTCAGGCAGTATTTATTTCCATAAGTAGTGTTTTCCTGCGAATGAGCACATGGCGAAAAATGAGGGGCTATGTATATTTAAGGTGCAGAATTAAATTGGTTTAAATATCTTTTCTATTTTGAGCTTTGATTTTGATACCTTAAAGGAAATATCAACAGTACTATTTCCAACTTGAATCCTCCTCAGCTGTTCTGTCCTAGACCTATGGCGTCCTCTAGTGGCCACTATGGGCAGCTCTGATCCTGTTACCTTCCCCAGCAGTTCCCTTCCTGCCCCATTCCCCACTGCTCTCAACTTGGGTCAAGCCAGGCCTGCCTCCCCCCGACATATTCTTCAGAATTTTACCTCATGTAATCTTCCTCCTTTCTGTCTCTCTTCCAGTGGTTTACCTGCATCAAGAAAATTTCTTCTTTTTTTCCTCCCTTTGTGTTACCCTTTTTCTTTTGGTCATTTTTGGTTTTGTGTGTGTGCGAACTGAAAACAAGTCCAGATATGGAATGATAAGTGTGAGAGAAAATTAAATGATGTACCAGGTGTGGTGGCTTGCACCTGTAATCCCAGCTATTCAGGAGGCTGAGTTGGGAGAATCACTAGAGTCCAGGAGTTTGAGAACAGCCTGGGCAACATAGCGAGACCTCGTCTCTAGTAAAAAATAAAATTAAAAATAAAAAAAATTTAAATTAAAAAAATTAAATGATGTATCTATGTCTTTCTCCTCAAGTAAATTTTAAAGTAAAAATAGACAAAATAATTGGAAATAACAACCTCTAAAGAGGTTGTAATAAATGCCCCAATATGCCTCAATATCTACAGAATTATTTTACTAATGACTACCTAAAAGTCAGTCAGCCTGCTTTTCCTTAATCACCAACATCCGATGCAGAAGAAACAGTTTATGTATTTTTCTATTGTGTCGAATTCCTGGTTTTGCATGGAGTTTTTTTCCTACTTATTTTCATCATGAATATATAATACTTGTTGGCTGCCCCCTGGGAACCAAACTACCACTTAAAATACTTCCCTTAGAAATGTCATTGAATTCTAGACAGTCATCTTAACTCTAGCTATACCATCTGTTCATGAGTTGGAAACTGTATCTAGTTTTGTATCAACAGAAAAATAATAGATGAATATATATTTGCGTTTAGATAAGCATTTTTATCCTCTTGAAAGGAGGTTGTTATAGTCTTCTGTGGTGGTGTGATTCAATTGACCCATTTCCTTTAATGTGTAATGAAAAATTTCAAATTCTTATGGAACAAGTGCTATTTGTGTATAGAAAGTTAATTTTATTCATTAGGACTTCTGTTTTTCTTTTTGTAGTATTGCTACCAGTAGTGCAGTTTCAAAGGAACTCACCAGACTTCTGAATATACCAGTTGACACAACAATATTTTAACAGTCTTGAAATTAAAACATTTTCACCCACTCTTTGAATACTTTGACTACGAGTCCAGAAAGGGCATGAGTTGTTATGTGCTTAGGAATGTTCTGGATTATAACACAGAAATTGTCTCTCAAGACCAGGTAAGAGAATACCTACGTGCTATTTTAGGGAAACAGTGTTACACTTTTAGACTTTGGACCTAGATACCTGAGATGGGAGGGGAGGGTAATTCAATACTAAATAAAATTTACAAGTAACTTATTCGTTATATAAATTAAAAATTGAAGATGTATAAAGAATTATAAAACATTTATAATTCCACCAGATAGAGAATAACTACTATTAATTAACATTTTGTGCATATCTTTCCAGACCTTTGTCTGTATATGTGTGTATGACATACATGTGTATCGACTTTCTCACCAAAAAAAGGAATGTCTTGTTGATACTGTATTTTAATTTTATGACTGGAAACACTTTTGACAGTGCCTTTATATGCCAGTGGTTTCACGTCAGTGGGTTTCTTGTGCCTTGCATGTTACAGGTGGATTCCATAATGAATTTGGTATCCACGTTGATTCAAGATCAGCCAGATCAACCTGTAGAAGACCCTGATCCAGAAGATTTTGCTGATGAGCAGAGCCTTGTGGGCCGCTTCATTCATCTGCTGCGCTCTGAGGACCCTGACCAGCAGTTCTTGGTATGAGTTTACCCTTAGTATATCCCCGTATCAGCTCCTAGTGAAATCACATGTTCAAGTGCTTAAAATGGTTTAATTCACTTTCTGGTCTTAGATGGTTTTGAAGGAATTGCAACTGAATTAAAGATTCACTTAAACCTGGGAGGCGGAGGTTGCAGTGAGCCGAGATTGTGCCACTGCACTCCAGCCTGGACAACAGAGCGAGACTCCATCTCAAAAAAAAAAAAAAAAGATTCATGGCATCCATGGGCTTTTACTTTATGTATAAACACATAATTGTTTGTAAACTTCTGGAGCATGTGAGTAACAATTCAGTTGCTCTATTTCTTTTGAAGACTATCTGAGAATTACAAAAAAGTCTGTCTTCTTTTACTTGAGTGCCCATAATTATTGCATGTTCATTTTTTTCTGAACTATGTATTGCTTATAATAAACTTTATAAGAAATACAATTCTTATATTTAATTTTACTTTTCCAAATTCGCAAGTATAAATTATATTTGTCATATTGAAAATGTTTTTGTTTTTTGATGAAAGATTTAAAAATTCATTTTGCCTTTTTCTTAACTTTTTTTTCTGATAAAGAACAATCACATGAGGTTCTCTCTTTATTATTAGTCCACAGGGAATCTTTGTGAAATGGATAAAACATGTTGCCTGAGTAGGGGTATCAGTGACTGATAATAGATAGGTAGTTTATTTTAGTGAAGGGTTAGCATGGTTGACTGCTTAATTTATTGTTTGGGCAAAGTAGTTTAACCATTCTTGGATGCATAAGGCTGTTAGGCTGCTATGATGAAAAAGACATTTGCTTGAGGACGTCCTGACTGTCTCATCTCTTTCTGTTGACTTTCTTCATTGTAGTTGACACTCCTGTACTTCTTCATAATCAGTGTGAAATAAGAGGCTGACTTCTGTTGATAATGTGATGGTCTTTGTCTTGGTTGAGTGACAAACATTCCAGGACTGTGGTATTGTGCTCTGTGAGCTATATGATCTGTACAGAGTGACTGAGTATTTTAACTGATTCCCTTATGTTTCTATGTGAGATTGTGTGTATCTGTGTGTTTTCATTTTCTATTACATACCAAATGTAGTAGTTAGAAACTATGCCTTCCGGCTGGGCATGGTGGCTCGCATCTATAATCCTAGCAATTTGGGAGGCTGAGGTGGATGGATCACCTGAGGTCAGGAGTTCAAGACCAGCATGGCCAACACAGTGAAACCCCATCTCTATTAAAAATACAAAAAATTAGCTGGGCATGGTGGTGGGCACCTGTAATCCCAGCTGCTTGGGAGGCAGGAGATGATTCACTTGAACCCGGGAGGTGGAGATTGCAGTAAGTGGGTATCACGCTGTTGCACTCCAGCCTGGGCAACAAGAGTGAAACTCCGTCTCAAAAAAAAGTATGCCTTCTGCATGTGGCTAATTGGTTATTCCCATGTATGGAGATCTTTAATGATAGGGTCATTAGCTCTGACTGCCCCTAGGGGAAATGCATTCTCTTATTCATCTACCGTATCAGGAATTTCACAAAACCTGAATGCCATTGTGTCACATATACTAAAAATATTTTATAAACTCTGTGTTTTTCTTGTAATTTTTCTGAATTGGCTCTATGTTGTGCCATTTCAGAAAAAAAAACCCAAGAAAAACACAGAATTCATGGAATATTTCACAAGTAGCTCTTTTAAAGTATGTTAGCATTTTCCTTGACTTAAATGGCCTTAATATTTTTTTGAATGAGGAGATATGATGTACCAGTGATATGCATATAGTTGTTCTGTATCATAATAATAGTTAATATTACTGAGCATATACCTTGTGCTAAGTAGTGGTGAGACTTCACATGTGTCACTTGATCTTCCCAACAACCCTAGGAGTTTATAGAAACTTGTGGCTAAGAGAAGGTAAATAATTTGCCCAAGGCCACACATTTAATAAGTATTAGCATCTGCTTTTAAATGTGAGTCTCTTGAGTATCTTCACAGCCTTTTTTTTTTCTCTTTTCTTCTTTTTTTTTTTCTGTGATGGAATCTTGTTCTGTCACCCAGGCTGGAGTGCAGTGGCGTGATCCCAGCTTACTGCAACCTCCATCTCCTGGATTCAAGCAATTCTCCTGCCTCAGCCTCCTCTGTAGCTGAGATTACAGGTGTGCGCCACCACGCCCAGCTAATTTTTGTATTTTTAGTAGAGACAGGGTTTCCCTATGTTGGCCAGGCTGGTCTTGAACTCCCGACCTCAACTGATCTGTCCACCTTCGGCCTCCCAAAGTGCTGGGATTACAGACATGAGTCACCACACCTGGCCAGAGCCTACATTCTTTATCAGTGCAGCATACTTTGCACATGTGTGTATGAAAATATATTTCAATATATCTTTGCTTCTAACTCACTAGCTTGGGCAGGTTATACAACCTCTCTGAAACTCAGTCTTCCCCATTTGTGAAATGGAATTGTATCTGTCTCTGGGTTGTTGTGACAACTTGAGGAGATAAGAAATATGTAAATTGCCTACCATAAGCTATGGTACATTGTATATATTCACAAAATGTTAGCAATGATTATTAGAGCCCACATTTATTTCACAAATGATTAATCATAGTTTGGAAATTTTTTTTTCTTTAATGCTTTTGGGTCAGATTTTGAACACAGCACGAAAACATTTTGGAGCTGGTGGAAATCAGCGGATTCGCTTCACCTGCCACCTTTGGTATTTGCAGCTTACCAGCTGGCTTTTCATATAAAGAGAATTCTAAAGTGGTGAGTTTACTCTAAGAATTTAGGTACTTTTTTCCTTTTTCATCACTCTGAGTGTGTGTGTGTTTGTTTTATATTATAAAAAATTTCAAACATACAAAAATAGACAGTGGTATAATAAAATCCCATTTTCGCCAACTCTCTATTTGTTACTTATCCTGTGTTAAGTGTTCCTGACGGTGATGTTGGTGGATCACATACTAACTGAGGGATCACATAAAAAGCACTTAGAAATGCAAGATTAAAGCAGTGTGAATTTATGCGGAAACTCTTTCCTAAGTTCTAATTCAGGTTAGCTTTAAAACCTAAGGAGAGGGCCTAGCATTGCAGTCATTTCTCTCTAAAGGCATATCATTGAATAATATCATGAGTTGTGGGCAGCTTTTTATGAGCTTTTTTCTTCCTCAAAATGGAACCATGGCTTGAGTCTTCATGGTGTAGTTTTGAAGAAAATACCTCAAGCTCATGTACCTGAAAGTTGGACAGTCAGGTTAATGTTAAGGAACAACCTCAGTAACTTAATTTTGTTTGTTTGTTTGTTTTGCGATAGGGTCTCATTCTGTTGCCCAGGCTGGAGTACAGTGGCTCAGTCTTGGCTCACTGCAACCTCCACCTCCTGGGTTCAAGCGATTCTTGTGTGTCAGCCTCCTAAGTAGCCGGGATTACAGGTGTGCACCACCATGTCCAGCTAATTTTTGTATTTTTAGTAGAGACAGTGTCTTGCCACATTGACCAGCTGGTCTTGAACTTGTGGCCTCAAGTGATCCTCCTGCCTCAGTCTCTCAAAGTGCTAGGATTGTAGGTGTGAACCACTGCACCCGGCCTCAGTACGGACTTGATTTTCTCATAATAGAGAAAAAAGATGTATGCAGTAGACCTACTAGCATGAAACAGCAGCTTTTGGCCAATTTTTATTAGGCCAGCTTATCATTCACTCTTTACCAGCATTTATGGATAGGAATTTGTGAATATAACAATAAAAATTGCAACCAGCCTACATTACAAAGCCATAGTAATTAAAACAGTATGGTAATATGGTACTGGCATAAAAACAGACACATAGACCAATGGAACAGAATAGAGAGTCTAGAAATAAACCCACACATATGCAATAAACTAATCTTTCATAAGTACACCAAGAATACACAAAGGGGAAAAAAATGGTCTCTTCAAGAAATAGTATTGGGAAAGTTGGATATCCACGTGCAGAAAAATGGAATTGGACTCTTATACCATATATAATAATGAACTCAAAATGGATTAAAGACCTGAAACCATAAAGCTCCTAGAAGAAAACATAGGGAAAAACCTCCTTGTCATTGGTCAATGATTTTTTGGATATGAAACCAAAAACCTACACAACCAAAGGAAAAATAAGTTTAAAAATAAGCAAAAAATAAGTTTAAAATAAGCAAAAAGTAAGTTTAAAATAAGTTTAAAGTAAGCAAAAATAAGTTTAAAATAAGCAAAAAATAAGCAAAAATAAGTTTAATAAACTAAAAAGGAAACAAGCAGCAGAGTGAAGGGACAGGCAATGGAATGGGGGAGAATATTTGCAAACTATACATCTGAAAAGTGGCCAATACCTAAAATATATATGGAACGCAACTCAATAGCAAGCAAATGAATAACTGGATTTAAAAATGAGCAAAGGATCTGAATAGACATTTTTCCAAAGAAGACATACAGGTTGCCAACTGGTATATGAACAGATGTTCAACATCATTTATCAGGAAAATGTAAATCAAAAGCACTATGAGATGTCTCCTCACATCTGTCAGAATAACTGTTACCAAAAAAACAGAAAATCAAGTGTTGGCAGGGATGTAGAGAAATGGGAACGCTGTTTATTGTTGGTGGGAATATAAATTAGTATAGCTATTATGGAAAACAGTATGGAGGTTCCTCAGAAAACTGAAACTAGAACTACCATGTGACCCTGCAGTCCCACATCTAGTTATGTATTCAAAGGAAAGGAAATCAGTATCTCAGAGAGATACCTTCACTCCCATGTTTATCGCAGCATTATTCACAATGGCTGAGATATGGAAACAATCTTAGTGTCCATCGATAGATGAGTAAAGAAATTGTGTATATATGTGTGTGTATATACATATATATGTGTGTATATATAAGTATGTACACACATATTCTCTACATAGTAGAATAATACTCAGCTATAGAAATGAAGAAAATCTTGCCATTTATGACAACAAGGGTTAATCTGGAGGACATTATTCTAAGTGAAATAAGCCAAACACAGAAAGGCAAATACTGTATCACTTCATTTATATGTAGAATTGTTTTTTAAGTTGAATTCATCCAGCCTGGGTAACATAGCAAGACCCAATCTCTATTAAAAAATAAAAAGGCCGGGTGTGGTGGCTCACGCCTGTAATCCCAGCACTTTGGGAGGCCGAGGCAGGCGATTCACCTGAGGTCGGGAGTTCGAGAACAGCCTGACCAACATGGAGAATCCCGTCTCTACTGAAAATACAAAATTAGCTGGGCATGGTGGCACATGCCTGTAGTCCCAGCTACTCGGGAGGTTGAGGCAGGAGAATCACTTGAACCCGGGATGCAGAGGTTGCAGTGAGCTGAGATCGTGCCATTGGGCATCAGCCTGGGCAACAAGAGTGAAACCCGTCTAAAAAAAAATTAAAAAATTAGCCAGGTGTGGTGGTACATGCCTGTAGTCCTACCTACTCAAGAGGCTAGGGCAGGGTCGGGTGTGGTGGCTCACACCTGTGATCCTAGCACTTTGGGAGGCCGAGGTGGGCAGATCATCTGAGATCAGGAGTTTGAGACCAGCATGGCCAACACGGTGAAACCCTGTCTCTACTAAAAATACAAAAATTAGCCAGGCGTGAGGGCACATGCCTGTAATCCCAGCTACTCAGGAAGCCAAGGCAGGAGAATCACTTGAACCCGGGAGGCAGAGGTTGCAGTAAGCCGAGATCGGGCCACTGCACTCCAGCTTGGGTGACAAAGTGAGACTCCGTCCCCAAAAAAAGAGGCTAGGGCAGGAGGACAGCTTGAGCCCAGGAGTTGGAGGCTGCAGTGAGTTATGACTGTGCTTTTGCGCTCCGGCCTGGGTAACAAAGGGAGACCCAGTCACTAAAAAATGGTTGAACTTGTGTAAGCAAAGACTAGAACAGTAGTTGCCAAAGAATACAAACTTTCAGTTATAAGATAAAAAAATTCTGGGGATCAAAACGATTTAGGGCAAATAAATAAAAGTAACTAGCCTTTACTTATTTACTAGCATTTCTTCCTGTGTTGTCATGCACTGTGCCAAGGTCTATGACTGCCACTGTCACTTTTTTTTTTTTTTTGAGTCAAGGTCTTTGTCGCCCAGACTGGGATACAGTGGTATGATTACGGCTCACTGCAGCTTCGAACTCTTAGGCTCAAGCGATCCTTCCATTTCAGCCTCCTGAGTAGCTGGGACTACAAGCATGTGCCACCACGCTGGCTAATTCTTTATTTTTTGTAGAGACAGAGTCTCACCATGTTGCCCATGGTGGTCTGAAACTCTTGGACTCAAGCGATCCTCCTGCCTCCTTGGCCTCCCTAAGTGTTGGGATTACAGGCATGAGCCACCATGCCCAGCCTCTCGCCATCTTTTAAAAATGAAGAGAACTGATTGCTTTAACAAGAAGAAATTTGGATAGTCAATCATGATAAAATACTTAACCTCGCTTGTAATTACAACAACTAACCTTTTAAGAAATCAAATTGGCAAAGAGAGATGAAAAATAAGGTTCAGCAATGGTGATGGTGTGATGAAAATTCATTCCCATCTAATGTTGGCAGTGTGAATTACTATAATAGTTCTAGGAAGTTGGCAATATGTAAGTAGGGTGTTAAAATATCCAATAATTTTACTTCCAAGTAGAATTCCAAGAATTTAAACTAAGGGAATAATTAGGGTCTCAATAAAGCTTAGTGTATATAGAACATTCATTGTAATATTAGAGATTATTTCTAAAAGGGAATAGTTAAATAAATTATGCCATAGCCAGTCTCCATAATATTTTCTAGTCATTAAAATGATTTCGAATTAGTATCGGGAAAATTGTTAGGACAACATAAGTGAAAGAAAAATTAGAGCTGGGCGCAGTGGCTCATGCCTGTAATCCTAGCACTTTGGGAGGCTGAGGCAGGCGGATCACCTGAGGTCTGGAGTTTGAGAACAGCCTGACCAATATGGAGAAACCCCGTCTCTACCAAAAATAGAAAATTAGCTGGGTGTGGTGGCGCATGCCTGTAATCCCAGCTATTCGGTAGGCTGAGGCAGGAGAATCACTTGAACCTGGGAGGCGGAGTTTGTGGCGAGCTGAGATCATGCCATTGCACTCCAGCCTGGGCAGCAAGAGGGAAACTTCTTCTCAAAAAAAAAAAAGAAAAATTAGATACAAATTACTTGAAGTGTGAATCAATTTTGTTTTAACTCTCAAGAAAATAAGGGCTAGATGCAGTGGCTCATGCCAGTAATCCTAGCACTTTGGGAGGCTGAGATGGGTGGATCACTTGAGGTCAGCAGTTCAAGACTAGCCTGGCCAATAAGGTGAAACCCCTTCTCTACTAAAAATACACAAATTAGCAGGGCGTGGTGGCACACTTGTAATCCCAGCTACTGAGGAGGCTGAGGCAGAAGAATGGCTTGAACCCAGGAGGCAGAGGTGGCAGTGAGCCGAGATCGCCCCAAAGAGAAAAAAGAAAACCACACACAAAAATGCCAGTTACATTATATTTACATACAAAAAAAGAAACATTTAGCATCCGAATGTTACCAGTGATTATCCCTGGGCGGTAGATTTAGGGATGATGTGTGGATGATTTTGTGTATTTTTCTAATTTTATCCAATTTGGGAATGTAACTTACAAATCAGAAAAAACAATTTTATCAGCCAGGTGTGATGGCTCATGCCTGTAATCCCAACACTTTGGGAGGCTGAGGGGGGAGGTTTGCTCGGGGCCAGTAGTTCAAGATCAGCCTGGGCAACAGAATGAGACCCTGTCTCTCCAAAAATAAAAAATAAAAATTAGCCAGGTGTGGTGATGCGAGCCTGTAGTCCTAGCTATTCAGGAGTCTGAGGTGGGAGCATCACTTGAACCCAGGAGTTCAAGGCTGCAATGAGCAGTGATCACACCACTGCACTCCAGCTGGATAACAGAGCTTATTAAAAAAAAAAAAGGAAAGAAAAAACAGGTTGGGTGCGGTGGCTCACGCCTGTGATCCTAGCACTTTGGGAGGCTGAGGTGGGCGGATCGCTTAGAGGTCAGGAGTTACCAGCCTGGCCAATTGGTGAAACCCCACCCCTACTAAAAATACAAAATTAGCTGGGTGTGGTGGCAGGCACCTGTAATCCCAGCTACTGGGGAGGCTGAGGCAGGAGAATCACTTGAATCCAGGAGACGGAGGTTGCAATGAGCCAAGATTGCACCACTGCACTCCAGCCTGGGCAACAAGAGCAAAACTCCGTCTCAAAAAGAAAAAACAAATAACAAATACATTAACATTGCAAAGGCAATTTAACCTCAAATGATGTTTTGAGAAGACATCCTGCTTGATTTACTTGTTTGCCCTATAACTGAAACAAAGAAGGAAAATGACAGGAAAACTGTGCACTCAACTTACTGCATTCACTATTTTGTTCTATTAAAAGTTTTAAATAAAATGGATATCCTGGTACAAGTTAATTTTGAACTTAAGGTAACTTAAAATGTTTTTTCTTGTTTTAGGATGACAAATGGGAAAAGAAATGCCAGAAGATTTTTTCATTTGCCCACCAGACTATCAGTGCTTTGATCAAAGCAGAGCTGGCAGAATTGCCCTTAAGACTTTTTCTTCAAGGAGCACTAGCTGCTGGGGAAATTGGTTTTGAAAATCATGAAACAGTCACATATGAATTCATGTCCCAGGTGATGATCTGTTCTTTCTGTGTTGTCACGTCAGTTCTGCTGGGTTCAGTTGCTTGTTTGCAGGCATGGTGGTAATGCACATGAATTTGCTCTTCTTTTACTGAATATGTAACTACCACCTTCCCACCATTATGGAACCTGTTAATATTATTGTCGTAATTGACTGGTGTTGATCATTTGCTGATGAAATCTAAGATTTCCAAGTGGGTCATGGTAAAAGTGTTTCATGGAACATGAAATTTGGGAAATGCACTCAATTCCCAAAATTCAGTTTGGGAACCCTGGGTTAAACAAAGTTGAAAGAAGTTTCTTTATTGCAACTTTTTAGCGTTTTTTCCATCTCAGCTGTGTCCCGTGGCTCTCAGGAGAGGGTGCAGCAGTTCTGATATGAAGGCTGCAGAAGTCTCACAGGATGGAGGTTTGGTGACAAGTACTTTGGAAAATGCTCAACTAGAGGATGGTTGGTCCTTGAAAGTCCTTTCTGCTTTGTGTTCACTAGGCATTTTCTCTGTATGAAGATGAAATCAGTGATTCCAAAGCACAGCTAGCTGCCATCACCTTGATCATTGGCACTTTTGAAAGGATGAAGTGCTTCAGTGAAGAGAATCACGAACCTCTGAGGACTCAGTGTGCCCTTGCTGCATCCAAACTTCTAAAGAAACCTGATCAGGGCCGAGCTGTGAGCACCTGTGCACATCTCTTCTGGTCTGGCAGAAACACGGACAAAAATGGGGAGGAGGTAAGGTCATTCCTGACTGCATGATAGCAGACAGGATCGATAACAGGGATCAGTTGTCATGGCCTTGTGTTCTGGAGGTGAAACATTTGGGGTGCTTGGAAATCTGATGAACAAAATTGCTTTGTTTTGTTAAAAAAGAGAGTCTCATCTTGTAGTGAAGCCTCTGCTTTGAGGATATTGTAACATAGCAAGTTCAAACCGCTACCTGTTTTTAAAAAAATACAGCTGTATACTTCAAAACAAGGAGGAGGAGAATGAAAAGAATTTAAATTTGTTGTGTCGCTTTAAAACATGAAAGAGCACGGTAGTGTTGTGTTTCTTTGTATGAAAACGGGATGTTTCATTAATCTCTTCACTGTCCCCCTGCCCTTTTATTTTAGCTTCACGGAGGCAAGAGGGTAATGGAGTGCCTAAAGAAAGCTCTAAAAATAGCAAATCAGTGCATGGACCCCTCTCTACAAGTGCAGCTTTTTATAGAAATTCTGAACAGATATATCTATTTTTATGAAAAGGAAAATGATGCGATAAGTGAATTAGTAAAGTGTTGTTAATAAACTAATATTTTCCCTTCCTACTCTTAGGAGATTTGATATGTACAAAAGTTTATCATTCTGATACTTTAATCACTGTTCATTTTAAAAATATAAAATAATTTACAGATGTCAAATAATAGGCTAATTTGTCATAATGTTCTAGTTTAAGATAATTCGTAGGCTGGGCATGGTGGCTCATGCCTGTAATCCCAGCACTTTGGGAGGCCAAGGCAGGCAGATCACCTGAGGTCAGGAGTTTGAAACCAGCCTGGCCAACATTGTGAAACCCCGTCTCTACTAAAAATACAAAAATTAGCCAGGCGTGGTGGCAGGCGCCTGTAATCCCAGCTACTTGGAAGCCTAAGGCAGGAGAATCGCTTGAACCTGGGAGGTGGAGGCTGCAGTGAGCCAAGACTGTGCCATTGCACTCCTGCCTGGGCAACAAGAGTGAAACTCCGTCTCAAAAATAATAATAATAATAATAATTCCTAAACGCAGTATCCTTTTAGCAATACAGTTTTGGTCAAGATTTGTAAGTTAAATAAAATTTTGGTTTTCTTTTTTTTGACAGAGTCTGGCTCTGTCACCCAGGCTGGAGTGCAGTGGCGCAATCTCAGCTCATTGCAACTTCTGCCTCCCAGGTTCAAGCAATTCTCATGCCTCAGCCTCCTGAATAGCTGGTATTATAGGCACCCGGCACCACGCCCAGCTAATTTTTGTATTTTTAGTAGAGATGGGGTTCTACCATGTTGGCCAGGCTGGTCTCAAAACTCCTGACTTCAAGTGATCTGCCCACCTCAGCCTCCTAAAGTGCTGGGAGTACAGGCATGAGCCACTGCGCCGGGCCAATTTTGCTTGTATGAAAGGGTTGTTTTTTTTTTTTGATAGTCAGTAATTGTTCAAACTAGGAATTGTATCCCCATCTTTCTTTTTTCATAATTACTCAGGGAATTGGTGAGCGTAACAGAAACTCCTCAAAACAGTTTTATTAAATTGCCTTTCATTTTTTGTGCTACATGCTTGATCATGAATTTGTACATATTATTTTGTAGGTAACAATTCAGGTTTTAAACCAGCTTATCCAAAAGATTCGAGAAGACCTCCCGAATCTTGAATCCAGTGAAGAAACAGAGCAGATTAACAAACATTTTCATAACACACTGGAGCATTTGCGCTTGCGGCGGGAATCACCAGAATCTGAGGGGCCAATTTATGAAGGTCTCATCCTTTAAAAAGGAAACGGCTCACCATACTCCTTTCCATGTACACCCAGTGAGGGTTTTATTACGCTAGGTTTCCCTTCCATAGATTGTGCCTTTCAGAAATGCTGAGGTAGGTTTCCCGTTTCTTACCTGTGATGTGTTTTACCCAGCACCTCCGGACACTCACCTTCAGGACCTTAATAAAATTATTCACTTGGTAAGTGTTCAAGTCTTTCTGATCACCCCAAGTAGCATGACTGATCTGCTATTTAAAATTCCTGTGATCTTTAAAAAAAAAAAAAGCAAAACCCACAAAAAAACCCACAAGCACTTATCTTGGCTACTAATGAAACTCTCCTTCTTTTTTTTTTTTTTTTTGCTTCATTGTTGATTGTGTATTTTCTTCATTCCTGGGGAGTACTAACCCAAAAGTGTCTGTCTCTCTTGTTTTCTAGTCCAATTTGAGATTAATTTAGAAGAAAGGAATAGTGTATGTGAAATTCATCTTGGGCTTTTCCCTAAATTGCAAGATAAGGCCATGTGTAAGATTTTCCCTAAAACTAGAATATATTAATGCATGTTTGAGAATTTTAAAGCACCATGGTCAAAACCAGAAGATATATTTTGCATATTTGGACTCAGCCATCCATTAAGAACCTACATTGTCCTCTGGACATATTTATCAATATAATTGGGTTTTAAATAGTATAAAAGAAAATTTGTGATCTATATAATTTATGTATCACCTTCATTGTAAATTTAGCAGGAAATGCATCACAATTATGATTTTTTTTTGCACCAGTGAAACAATAAAGATGCTATTAACAATTTTGGAGCTTTTTCCCCCTTTCATACTATCTTTAATTGATAAAAAGAACTAGTAGAATGGCTATAGAGTTTAATAGTCATTCTCATATATTCACAGAGCTCACTTAACTCTAGTTTTAAGCACTTGTTGAGCAAGGCAGCATCTACTCTTTTTAGTCATTTATACCCCTTTTCTTTCCTCAACTTTACCCTGCTTTTCCCAAGGCATGTTGAATTCACATAAACCCCCCAAAGGCTCACCACCGATACTAGTTACCTACTATGTAATAAACCATCCCAAAACTTAGTGTCTTAAAACAGCAAACATTTATCTCACAGGTCTCTGGATCAGGAATTTGGGAGCAGCTTAGCTGGTGGTTCTGGCGAAGAGTGTGGTATAAGGTTGCAAGCAAGATACTGGTTGGGGCTGCAGTCATCTGATGCTTTGACTGGGGCTGACTTTTCTGCTCACTGACTTGGCTGTTAGGCAGAGGCCTCAGTTCCTCTCCTTGACGGCCCTTCTATAGAGTTCCTCACAGCATGGTGGCTGGCTTTCCCCTGAGTATGAAAGCAAGAAGGAAACCACAGTGCCTTTCAGTGGCCTCCCCGTGGAAGTGACGTGCTCATTTTTGCCTTATTCTGTAAGTGGGGAGTCACTAAGTCTAGCCTATATTCAAGGGTAAGGAGAATTAAGCTCCACCTCTTGAAGGGAGAATTTATAGACATTTTCAAATGACTACATCACTTAACCCCTCACCATCTGCCTTCCCATTGCTAGCACTTGATGACTAGCCCTTGCTGGGCTTTACATGAACAGATGTTTCCCAAAGTTATAAAATTAGTACCACTAAAATGTATCAAATGTTAAGCCATTCTGTGGTATGTCATAGTCCAGCAAACCCTTTCTGTTCTTTGCAGGTGTTAGTTTACCCAGTATAAACCTGATTATGGCTTGACATGTCCATATTATTTATATGTTTTGTGAAATACAACTGGAATAGTAGAAAAGACATGAGTCGAGAATACTTGAATCAAAGAGGTTGGTTTGCAAGTAAAATAATGTCAGTACAGTGTATAAATTATCTCTCATTTTCTGGTTTGAGGTAAACCCAATTTTAAAAATAATAAACCAACAAAAGTAAATAAAAAGTGAAACAAGCACTGCTAGTATCCTTAACTTACAGATTTTTTTTGTTGAACAAAAACTGGGTACCAGATATAGTTAGGCACTGAATCTAAAGGTGAAGAAGATCGTAGTCCCTAGCTTCAAGAACGTTAGTCTGCTGTGAAGACAGACCCGTAGTTACAGAAGATGGTAAGGGTATGCCCCGGAGAGCAGTGAAGAAGAGCTTTGAGGGATTGGAGATGGGGAAGTTCTGCAGAGGGTTGTATGAATTCTCATGGAACGTCAAGTCCAATAGTTGATTTAGTCTTCTGAGGCCAGTGCTTTGGCCTACAGTCCCAGGCTACTCAGATAGAACCATGGGCTGAAGCAAGTTATACTCTTGGCTGTCTGTAGTGAAATAGATACTTAGAAATTGACTTAGCATTTAAAACCTTTTATAGCAATTTGACAGAGTAATTTTATGTCTATTGGATATAATAAACATTTGGCTTTGTGTTTTGTGTGTCTGCTATTCCCTGTTCTCCTTTTTTAGTAATTTTTATTGTATCTTACAAAAAAGTACCTGTCCTTAATTGGGGTGTGGTGGGGAATCCTTCACAGGTGGATGGAAATGCTGAACCAGGGCAGGCTTGGTGCTGAATGGCATTAAATTCCAAGACTAGGGGATAGCTCAGAAGGACACATCTAGGAAGATGCTGTGACTGGTTGAGAGATGCCTGCCGTGTAGACTTTCCTACCCTCCCTTTCCTGTCTCCATCCAGGAAACCAGTGATTCTTAGAGTCCAGATGATCCCTTCTTTGCCTAGAAATTCATGTTTCTGACTCATCCTCAAGGCTGAAATTGGTGGTCATCAGGTTAATGAACTGTGAAAACACCCTGTCCATTAACAGCCCTTGCTGATACACACAGCTCAAAGAGAGAGGCGTTTGAGTTGATCAGGCATCAGAGCACCTAGAAGGAGAATGATGAGCACTTGTAGTGTACAGTTCATGTGCAACTCTCAGAGCCACTGAGAAATGTGACAGACCTCAAGGAATAAATGCACCACCACAGGCACTGAGGGGATTTAAACACATAGTCTAGGTTCCAGAGGGGTCTTCTGTTACATTTGCTCTCTCATTCAGAGACCTCAAGGTAATAAGCTCAAGCAGAAAGGATTTCCCAACAGAATTGTCTTTGACAATGGGAATTCCAGACTGCATATTGTAAATGAAAGGTAGGGAAATCTGTGCAGGAGATCTTCCTGTTTGCTGGGGTTGGTCCTATGGGGATGCTGTGGGCATGGACAACAGACACTGATTCAGGTGCCAGTATCTACACATTTGCTGTACACTTGAATTCCCAAGAGTAGTGACTTGCCTTGGGTTTGATTAAAGACAAATGTTTCCTGGCTTGTGGTCTTGTATTGCTGACTACTCTAGTAGGGCACCCTGCATTGTCCAACAAAATGGTCCATGCTTCCAAAATCTCTGTAGATGGACTGTATATTTTTTTTTTTTGAGACAGAGTCTTGCTCTGTCACCCAAGCAGGAGTGCAGTGGTATGATCTTGGCTCACTGCAACCTCTGCCTCCCTGGTTCAAGCAATTCTCCTGCCTCAGCCTCCCGAGTAGCTGGGATTACAGGCGTGCACCACCATGCTTGGCTAATTTTTGTATTTTTAGTAGAGACGGGGGTTTCACCATGTTGGCCAGGCTGGTCATGAACTTCTGACCTTGTGATCCACCTGGCTCAGCCTCCCAAAGTGCTGGAATTACAGGCATGAGCCATCTTGCCCAGCCAGATTGTATATTGTGCCACTCATTGCTGTGTTCAGCCTTGTGTCAGTAGTGTCTTCAACTAAGTAAAATAGGCTGTGACTTAAATCCATTTTCACTTAGCGAAATAGAAACACAAGGAAACCTTCGGACGCTTCATAACTGTTGGGAAAGGGCTATTATCAATTGTGTTTCAGAGTCAAACTATAAATTACTTCCCAAGGTTAGTTCAACCTATGCCCAGGAATGAACAAGGACAGCTTAAAGGTTAGAAGCAAGATGGAGTCAGTTGGGTCTGATCTCTTTCACTGTCCTAATTTCCTCAGTTACAGTTTTTCTCAAGGTGGTTTCAAATGCTTTGCTGACCTCCCATAAACAAGGATGTGCCAATTGTAACTTCAGTTCTGCAATTCAACTCTAGCTCCCTAAAGTCCATTGAATTGCATACTGATTGATAATGTTCATTACGAGTTTATCTTCCCATGTGCAGAGCAAAGACGAGGAGATCAGCCATTCCTCCACCTACCCAGAGACGTTGCACTGGAAAGGAGCCGTATCTTCTGGTATGGTTTTGCAAATGTAAAATGTAAAATCTATGCACGCTGACAGGAAGGGAGAAAGAAAAAAAATAAAAGATGGAGGGTAACAAAGTAAAATGTAAAATCCGGCTGATATATTTTTAGAAATCAGGTTCTGTCATTGTTTTTTCAAGACTTGTCTTTAACTATATACACAAACGTGATGGAATACTTTCATATACTAGTACCATCAATTAAAAATAAAACCTTAAGCCCCCCAGCTGACTGAATGGACTCCCTTTTGGCCAAGGAGACCCCAGTGAAACCTGAAAAACCAAGTTCTAGGCCATGATGAGAAGGGAGATTGGACTCACCCTATTGTACCGCCTTGCTTTTGGAGTTTAGGCACAACTGACCAGTATTAAGGTTAAAATACAGATCATTGGCCAGGCGTGGTGGCTCATGCCTGTAATCCCAGCACTTTGGGAGGCCGAGGCAAGTGGATCACTTGAGCCAGGAGTTCAAGACCAGGCTGGCCAACATGGTGAAACCCTGTCTCTACTAAAAATACAAAAATTAGACAGGCATGGTGGTGCATGCCTGTAATCCCAGCTACTCATGAGGCTGAGACAGGACAATTGTTTGAACTCGGGAGGCTGAGGCAGGACAATCATTTCAGCTGAGATTGCGCCACTGCACTCCAGCCTGGGTAAATGTGAGACTCCATCTAAAAAAAAAAATCATTACTGACACTTGTTTGAATTTGGGGGGAAAAGAAAGAAAAAAATATAAGACTGACAAAACACTGTGGCAGTAAGATACTAAATTATAAACAAGGCCTAAGTCCATTGCAAGGTAGGGGTTAAGTCACACTTTACAAACCATGAAATCTTCATTTAAATGGGTTTTTTATTAACTCGGGATAATGTGGCTTACTTTCCAACCTGACTCTCATAAGGCATCGCATGACTGACAACAGACCACCTCCCACCTTATCAGAACTTAAGCATTCCTTTCTACTGACTTCAAGTCTTTAGACGAAGCTTAACTCTTTCAACCAACTACCAACTAAAGCATCCCTAAAACCCACCTATGACTTGTAAGCCGCAGCTCTGAAATGTCCCGCCTTTTCAGGCCAAACCAATGTATACCTTCCATGTATTGATGTGATTTTATCTGCAATTCCTGCCTCCCTAAAACATATAAAAAGCAAACTGTGGGCCAGGCATGGTGGCTCATCCCAGCACTTTGGGAGGCCAAGGTGGGTGGATCGCTTGAGTCCAGGAGTTCAAGACCAGCCTGGGCAACATGGTGAAATTGCATCTCTACAAAAATACAAAAGCTAGCCGGGCATGGTGGTGCACACCTACAGTCCCAGCTACTTGAGAGGCTGAGATGGGAGGATCACCTGAGCCTGGGAAGTCGAGGCTGCAGTGAGCCGTGGTCGTGTCACTGCACTCCAGCCTGAGCTACAGAGTGAGACCCTGTCTCAAAACAAAAAACAAGAAAAATTGTAAACTGCCCCAGGCGCACTTTCTCAGGGCCTCTTGAGACTGTGTTTCCCAGGCCATGGTCACTCATATTGGCTCAGAATAAACCTTTAACAAATATTTTACAGTTTTTTTTCCATTAACAGTACAAACAGGCCAGGTGTGGTGGCTCACACCTGTAATCCCAGCACTTTGGGAGGCCGAGGCGGGTGGATCAACTTGAAACCAGGAGTTTGAGACTAGCCTGGTCAACATGGTGAAACCCCATCTCTACTAAAAATACAAAAAATCAGCTGAGTGTGGTGGCACATGCCTGAATCCCAGCTACTCCAGAGGCTGAGGTACAAGAATTGCTTGAGTCTAGGAGGCTGAGGTTGCAGTGAGCTGAGATCTCCCCACTGCATTACAGCCTGGGCAATAGAGCAAGACTCTGTCTCAAAAACAAACAAACAAAAACAAAAACCCCAGAACAGCACAAACAAAAGGGTTGAATATATTTAAACAGCGAGCCTTATCAAGGAATAAAATGGATTGATTAGGATATTGTGTGGAAATTTGGTAAAATAACATAAACTTGAGCTGCAGTGATTTTAAGCCTTCAATAGGATGTCTCCACAGGAGATGGGGTAGTACAAAATGATTTTTCTCAGCCATTTTATCTTCCTACGGATCCCTGGGACCAATGCTTCTTTTTCTTTTTCTTTTTCTTTTTAGGGGTGTGGGAAGGCGGGGGGGTTGCTATATTGCCCAGGCTGGTCTCAAACATCTGGACAGGCCCACATTCCTCACACTTCTGTGACTGCTGCCCCAAATTATAACCAACAACCTAGGTGGAGAGGACACTTTTTGCGATGTCTGTTCAGTCCCCAAGCCAGCCACCCCATTCTCCAGCCACCTAAATCCAATCCATAGAGCATGATCCCTGAAGGTTTCCCATGGCTAGTCTTAGTCCTTTCCTGAGGCCTCCCTCTATTCCTGCCCTACGGTCGCATGACAGCCCCTTCCTCATACCCTATAGATAAATTCTCCTTTTTTACCTAAGGTATGTTGAGTTGGTCTCTGCCACTTGCAAACAAAGGCCTTATTGTTATATAAACAGGGGTCACATTCCCATGAGTTCTTTCTGGAAGTTTTCATAGCTAGAAGCAGTAAATAAACCAACTCCCATCAAGTTGTTCGTGGCTGATGAAACCATGGCATGGCAGAGCTGGAAGTGTCCTCAGATGCAATCTTTTACACATTTCTCATTA
The DNA here is from genome assembly GCF_006542625.1 of Nomascus leucogenys. NCBI lineage: Eukaryota > Metazoa > Chordata > Mammalia > Primates > Hylobatidae > Nomascus > Nomascus leucogenys. The sequence continues at coordinate 72,086,578 of NC_044382.1, read as the reverse complement.
TACAGAAGAGGAAACAGAGGCCCAGAGAGAGGAAGGACTTACTCAAGACTATGTAGAGAATGAGTAGCATCTATCTCATCTGGGGCACTCTGGATACAGGAAACTGATGTTCCCTCCCTCCTCCAATAACGCTACAATAACCCTTGCTTATATTATATAACAAGAGGCACTCCTCTGGAATAATATACGTATTTTTTACAACAGAATTTGAAAATCATAATGTCTTCATATCAAAAAGATAAATCCCCCAACGTGGAAACTGAAGACTCGTAGTCAGATGGAGAAGCCCACATGTTTTAGAGCTAGTAGTTGCTGAAAAGCTCTTTAATCATTGTTAATGAATTTAAAGTTTTTGTTGTTGTTGTGGTTGTTGTTGTTGAGACGGAGTCTCACTCTGTGGCCCAGGTCGGGGTGCAGTGGTGTGATCTTGGCTAACTGCAACCTCTGCCTCCCGGGTTCAAGCGATTCTCCAGCCTCAGCCTCCTGAGTAGCCGGGACTAGAGGTGCACGCCACTGCATCTGGCTAATTTTTGTATTTTTAGTAGAGACAGGGTTTTACCATATTGGCCAGGTTGATCTCGAACTCCTGACCTCAGGTGATCCACCTGTCTCAGCTTCCCAAAGTGCTGGGATTACAGGCATGAGTCACCAAAAAAAAAAAAAAAAAAAAAAAAGAGAGACAGGATCTCACTCTGTTGCCCAGGCTGGAGTGCAGTGGCACGATCTCAGCTCATCATAACCTCTGCCTCCTGGGCTCAAGTGATCCTCCCTCCTCAGCTTCCCAAGTAGCGGGGACTACAGGCGTGCACCACCATGCCCAGCTAATTTTTGTATTTCTAGTAGAGACGAGGTCTTGCCATGTTGCCCAGGCTCATCTCAAACTCCTGGGCTCAAGCAATCTGCCTGCTTCAGCCTCCCAAAGTGCTTGGATTACAGGCATGAGCCACTGTGCCCAGCTGCAGTTAATGAATATTAATGACATGAATATCATAGACCCAGCTGTAGATTCCTAATTCAATGAGAATATTAGCAGCTACCAGAGACTCCCTAAAAGTCTGGCCAAACTGCATACTCTACTCTCCACTCTCTATTTGTACCATTGAATACTGCACTCCAGCCATGTGGAATATCTTACTACTCCCTGGACAAACTGTTTATTCCTCCTGCTTTTTAGTTTTTGTATTTACTACTGCCACAACCTGGAACCATCTAGTATCCCTTTCTTCACTTGACCAATTTCTGCTCAGCCTTCAAGGCTCAGTTCAAACATTTCCTTTTCTAAGAAAACTTTCCTACATTTTTATTTCCCCAGACAAACTGTGGGCTTCATGTTTGTCTTGTTCACAGCTGTATTTCCAATACCTGGCACAGTCGCTGGTATGTAGTAGATGTTTAATACATATTTGTTGAATGAATGAATAATAGTAAATATGAGAAACAACTAAGATGCAAATCCTTTCCCCAGAAAGTGAAAAATAAGCACACAATAACACACAGTAAAATATAAATTATTTTGAAATTTAGTATGGGATGATATAAAAATAACAAAGTATAAATTATAACATTGTGTTAGCCCTAGAAAAAATACTTTTTGAAAAGGGTTAAAGCTAAGAAGTCAGTCAAGGAAATAAAATGAAACACTAAATAGTAGATTAACCAAAAAAAAAAAAAAAGGTAGGCAAGGAGGGACAGAAGAATAAAAAAAAAGGAATAAATAGAAGACAAATATTAATAGCAAGCCAATAGACTTAAACATAACCATATCAACAATTACATTAAATATAAATGGAGTAAACGTTTCAATTAAAAAACAAAGATTGTCAGACTGAATACAAAAAGAAGATCCAATGATATGCTTCCTATGGCAAGTTTATTTTAAATATAAACACACAAATAAGCTAAAAGTAACAGGGTGAAAAAGGAATACCATGTTAACTGTACAAAGTACATACAGAGATATGTATTTATGATCTTATGATAGGGAATAGTTTCTTAAAGCAATTTTCTTTAAAAAGTCCTGAAGCAAAATCTTGATAAATTCTAGTACACTGAAATTATAGATGTCCATTAATCAGAAGACATAATTTGTAAGAGAAGCAACATACTGGTATAGATGTGACCCATTTAACTGTAAAGAATTAGTATGCAGAATTTATAAAGAATTCTCATTACATTAATAACAGAAGGACAAACACTTAATTAGAGGAGCCAGCAAAAGACAATTGACAGATGATCCAAATAAATACAAAAATATGCTCAATCTCTGAGTATCAGGAAAATATGAGTTAAAACCACAATCACAATAACAGCCATTTCTCATTCTTTAAGTCTAAAAATTGCAAGTCTTGGCATATGTATGGAGCACTGCAGCTCTTAAGCCCCCCTGGTGGGAATACAAATTGTATAACTAATTTGTAAAGCAATTTGGCATTATCTGGTCAAGTTAAAGATTGTCTTACTAACACAGGCAGCAATTATCCTTCTTAATTATATATATGCCCTGGAGAAAGCCTGCCTGATCAAGCAGTCAGATACAGAGTAGCCACTAATTTTGCAGACTGTCTTCCATTCTCCGAATTTCCTCCCTGCCCCTGCTAGCCTCTCTTCTCTCATACTGGTGTCAACACTGAAGTTCAGTCTAGGAAAACACAAGGAAACAATCCACAGAGGATGGAATCTCATGCAAAAAATATTTTTGTGGCCCCTTTACAGGAATATTTATAGTGGCTCTGTTCATAATATCTTAAACATCCATGAATAGGAAAATAGATGAATAAATTGTGTAATACAAGTTTGGCATATTACTATTCAACAGTAAAAATGAATAAACTAAGTCCACATATCAAACTATGTGTACAGCTCGTATGATAAATTGAGAGGGGGGAAAAAGCTGCAGAAAAATACATACACTCTGATACCATTTATATAAAGTTCACAAACTTGCAAAATATACAATATACGAATTCATGTACTTGCAATATATAATAATATATTTTATTTAATAATGACTATATTTGTAGTAAAATTTCATTTCTCCAAGTACTTGAAACTCCTTATATTGGAGAATCGCATTGGAACTAAGAACTGGGCACTACGTAAATTCTTTGTTATTAGGATGTTGTTGCTTCTAGGCCCTCTCAGCTGACAAAGCAAGGAAATATATGTATGCATATTAGCTAGTGCATAAACACATATTGATAAATATTTCTATATGTAACCATCCATATCTATTTTAAGCTAACAGTGAGTTCATACTGACTCTCCAACTTGAATCCATTACCATAATTATCACAATTCTAGCCTCCTCCCCTTGCTTATTTGTAAGCTCCAATTCTAAAACTGAGAAGCCTGGCTCTCACCATCTATCATGTGTTTACTTAACTGTTCAATTAAGTGTACATGTATAGCAGTATCAGAATTGTCAACCCATAGCCCCGTGAGAAATAACTTAATCAACTAGAATCTGATGCTTCCAAGAGTATAGTACCATATGGAGAAGGAAAAAAAAATAGCAGCTTTACAGTGGAGAAGCCTGGCACACATCACCTCAAGGTCAACATCAGCAGTGATAAGTCCTGTTGATAACGTTTACCCTTAATATGATGTGGCAAGAAGGGCACTTTACCTCTGAGGTCCTCTGCCCAAAACCTCATAACGCCGGTCTAATCATGAGAAAAGCATCAGACGAATCCCAGTTGAGGGACAGTCTACAAAATACCTGGCTGGTACTCCTCAAAACAGAGATTTTTGGCTGAGCCTCGGTTTGTGTGTGGTGCCTGTGTCATGAGGCTCTATGCACCAGACTTAGGGAAGAGTCGAGACAAGGCTGGGCATGACTGTGAAAGGCTTCAGATTCAAAACCTTCCTTGGATTCTTTTCCACAAGACTTCCATTTGTTTGTTTACCAGAAAGTCCTTCAGAATTTTCTGTACCCAAGGCACCCTCCACTCAGAAAAGCCTCCTGCTGACCTCTCTGCATTTACTTCAGGAGACAGAGGGAGGCTATCCACTGCAGAGATGCTGGGGCTGAAAAGTTCTTGCATAGGTCCTTGGCTCCCTGCATGAACAGAATCCAGCCCCGGTCTGGATCGGAAGCAAGAAAAGAAGCCTGAACCCAAGTACAGCCTTTGGGCACGGTCTTTCTACCGAATGCCCACCCGCTCTGCAACTGCCGCGCACAGCGGACAGTCAAGCTGTGGTCCATGATCAACCACCTATGACCTCCCCGTGGCCACTGGGCCACTGCCCTGCCCTTGATAACCTGAGCAAAGCAGAGGTAGGAAAGCAGGTTAGCTGATGAAGAAGAAAGAGCTCACGGCAAGTTCTGAAACCCAGCTGAAATTATTTGGGGGAGAACCACAGAATCCAAGACATGGCAAACCAACCTCTCATGGAGAATTTCCCTCTGGCCCACCAGATCGGGCCTCAACATGCTTTGGTGACAGACCCCAGTCACTTCTTCTCAAGACGGCCCGCATGCAGTATTCCTGCAGGAAATGCATACCCTGCATCTAGTCTTGAGAAAATACCACACGAACCCAAAGGAGCTTTCTACAGAACAAGCGGCCTGTGCTCTTCAAAAACATCAATTGCACGAAAGACAAAGAAAGGTGAGGAAACATCCCAGATTAAAGGATACAGAAGAGATGTGACAGCTAAAAGCAACACACAAGGCTAGATTGGATGCTTGACCAGAAGAAAATAAATTTGCTATAAAGAGCATTATTGGCACAAGTCAAATGTTAAACTGTGCACTTGACTCTCAAGTCACCCGCCTGACCCTCTTCCAAGTGTACTTTACTTTCTTTCATTCCTGCTCTAAAACTTTTTAATAAATTTTCACTCCTGCTCTAAAGAAATAAGAATAAGTAAATGAAATGTTTAAAAGAACAGTATTGGAACATTGGAGAAATTTAAATATGGACTATAGATTCTGCAATAATATTTTATCAAAGATAAATTTCCTGATTTTGAAATTAATGCTAAAGTAAATGTGGCAAAAATGTCACTGCAAATCTCAGTGAAGGGTAGTTGGGATCTCTTAGCATTATTTCTGTTACTTTTCTGTAAGTTTGAAATCATTGCAAAATAAAAAGTTAAGCATTTTCTAAAGAAATAGCCCTAAAGGGGATGATTTTTTTTCCTTCTGTGGAACTAAATGCAATTTTTCTGCACACTTCTCTGCTCTCCAGAGCCATGCAGCCTCCGCTGATGTCCTCTTCATGTGCCCTGTGATATTTGAGGACCATTGTCATTTCCTACAACTCACTCCCAGCCACCCAGTGGCTAGTCTTCTCTCATCCAGGCTAATCTTTCCCAGCCCCTTTGAGAGGATGGAACTCATTGTCAGTGGAGAACCCTTACCTATAACTTCTATTTTTGGTTCCTTTTTCTAATGGTAAGGGACCCTGGCAGCAAGATGTCATCAGCTTGTCTTAGGGGCTCCTGAGTCCCAGATGCCGAACACTGGAGGCAAGGCCTCCCTGGCCAGGTTTGAGTAATCAGCGCGCATAGGAAGTCGGTGCTAGAAGGTAATTTCCTTGAGTGCTCCCCAGGGCATGTGAAGTTATGATGATCTGAGGCGGCTTGGAAGCATTGCAGCTGGAATGGCACTTTGCTAAATTTGGCAGCCCTGGGGGGAAAAAAATGAGACTTTTTTTTTAAAATCAGGAAGCCTGCTTTGGCTAACGTCTCTATCCCCGTCTGTCACGCCATCCTCTGCCAGGAGTGAGGAGCTGCCTGGGGTGAGAAATCTGCTAGCTGGCAATCACAGGATGGGGTCTGAGGGGCACACAGCTGATGAGAGCTGGGAGGAGGCAGTGCCAACCGGGCCAGGGTCCCTGCAGCCATCGTGGCTCTGTTCTTGGCATTGTGTTTTCCATGCAGAGCATCTGAGGGTTGGCAGGAGATGCCAAAAAGTCACTGGTGCACCCCTCTGCTAGCAGGCAGGGGGTTCCTAACCTAACCTCAACAGACTGGACAGGCAGAAGCAGGAAGGGCTCTGTTTAGAGCACAGGACACAAAGACTATGTACAACTTGCAGTTCCATTTTATATGGCCTGCATAGTTTAAACATTTTTTTCCAATTTGTGGAAAACATTTAAAAATGAGGAGATACCACATTTAAAAAAATGACTGGCTTCTGGCTTTCGTCAAATATCAAGAGCTCTGTATGCTCACGTGGTGACAATCCACTCACGTTGAGCACAGCAGCCCCTCCTGGGCAGGGCATATATGCTTTAGTTTGCCACAATCCCCACCACTCCTTACTGTCTCTGTGACTCTGAGATTCGGGGTCACGTAACATTTATTATTGCATTGGCACTGCTGTCTTCCTTATAGTGTTTCCTGAGGCCTTTTTCTCTATCCTTGTCTCTGCCCCAAGAGAGAACAAAAAACGTCTAGAAGTCTTCTCAAGAAGAACCATTTTCCACACCTGCCCACTTTGCTCTGTTATGTTTCATTTCTGCCCCTGTCTAGCCCAGAAAATTAACAACTTCATGCTTGAGAACTGGACTCTGGGTCTTCCTTGGTGCTCATGATGGGAGTCCCTCCATCAACCAAAAGCAGGCACACCTTTAGTCATAAAATTTTTCCCAGGTACGAGACTACAGCCCTACTTCTTTCTTAATAAATCCATTCTTAATTTAAAGCCACCAAAGTTATTAATATCTGATGGTCTCCCCCAACTCCCACAGCCCCTTCCTCCAGGGCCTGACTGGCCTCCAGCACAGAGGAGACACTGGGGAGCTCTCCCAGGCCCTGCCTGCACCGCACCTCTCCTGTCTGTCCCCAGGTCCCAGGCACCTGCGGCAGCCAGACCAGAAAGCCCTGTGAGTGATGAGGGACTGGGGTTGGGAGGGAGGAGGAGGCAGAGAGGTGGCAGAGGGAAGTGCATGCAGGGGACAGCACCAAGCTGGGGGTGCAGGAAGGGAAGTGGGAGTGCTTTTGCTCAAGTCCCCTCATCTCCCAGAAGGCCTAAAACAGTGGCCAGTGATGGCGTCTCCAAACAAGGTCATCCATCCAGTTACAGACACATTCCGATACGATCAAAGAAGGATGCAAGAGCTTGGATTCAGGGCAACTCAAATCTACACTCCCAGGAAAATAATATATTTAAAAGTTAAAAAAAAGAAAGAAAGAAAGATGAAAACCTCATATGAGAACTGCAGTAATGCTTCGTGAATTCCAGGTCTTTTTTTCGGCGGGGGGTGGGGAGTATAAATCTCATAATTAAATTGTGAACACTACCCTGTATATGTGTTTGTGCATGTGTGGGAAAAGACTTAATGTAGGCTTTTGTATTTCAGAGATTTTGAAATCATGTCTTGGTATTTCTGCCTTTTCTTTTATGATAGCAGGGGCTCCAAAAGTGGAAGAGGGGCTGCCTTTCTTCTGGGAGCCTCGTCCCTGCTGCCTCCCACTTGGGCAGCCCCATTCAGTGGTGTCACCCCCCCCCCCGGCCCCAACACACACACACACACACACACACACACACACACACACACACACGCACAGCCTGTCCTGGGGATGAGAGACAAAGGCCCTTGGGACTAAATGGTGGCCGCTAATTGCTACAGGGAGAAGCTTTACCTGGGCTGGAAATGAAGCTTTACCTGGGCTGAGGATGAGAGGGAGGGGAGGAGGGTCAGCAGTCATGGGACTCAGAGCCTGGCACCTGCTGCCCAGGACTCCTGGGCCTCCTTCTCCCCAAGGACCTCAGATTCAGCTTCTCTTGTCCCACCCGCCAGAAGTCCTCCTCTCCAGCTGCCCCACTCAACTGCCACTCCCACCACACCTGAGAGGGAATTCTGGCGGGCCAACATTCCCTCTGCCCACATTAAAGGGCTCTCCCCTCTCCCAGGATGGCCTGTGGCCCGGTCTGGCTCTTTGGTGACAGTCAGAGCCCATACATGAAAGCACTGTGCATGGCCAGCCCTTCCCTGGCGGTCACAGCACATCCTTGTAGAAGAGAAGGAGAAAAATCCTCTCTACAACCCTCATTCTACAGACGAGAAGCCCAAGGAACAGAAGCCTGTCAGCGACTGGCGTGGGGCTGAGACCAGCACCCAGGTCCCCTGAGTCCCACTCCAGGCTCCTTCCTGGGAGAATGAATCGAATTTCCTATGCTGTGTTCCTGCAAGGGGGAATCAACTTTGGGATCAGGGGAAGGGAAGAGAGGGGAGGGGAGGGCAGGGGTAGGGGAGGGCAGCGGAGGCGAGGGGAGGGGAGAGGAGGCTAATCTTCAAAACAGAAAATCTCATTCATTCATTCCCCATTAATTTAACGAAAAAGAAAAGGGTAATTTGAGCTCAATTTGTCTTGAAATGAGTGGAAGGTAAGTCTGAGACCTGCGCTAGCAGCTAGCCCTTGCATAGAAAAGTTCCCCGTGTGTCAACCTTGGAACCCTGCACATCCCGAGCGCACGTATGATTCCTGGGGTCCCTTCTGCGCCTGTCCCAGAACAAGCGCCCGGTTTCAGGTGAGCCGAGCCAAAGGGATCCACAGCGCTCAGCGAGCCGGCTGGGAGGGAGCAAACTCTCTAAGTGCAGAAAAAAACAAATCTTGATTCCGCTTTAAGAGTTACTTAAACACCTTAGAGGACCCTCCCAGCCTCACGCACGTGGATTATTATGAGGAACTTGGCCGCTGCCTTCTTCTGTCCTGCACAATGCCGCCCCCTGCTGGCTGCTTTCCGGCCCCGCCGCTTCCTAGCGATGCGAATTCATCGCCTTTGCCCGACCTGAGTTCCCTTCCTACCCAGAAGAAGGTGGAAATGGAGAGGGGCTGTGGGCAGCTGTGTAGGAAAATGGGTCCTCCCAGGAAGGCTCCCCGGCCTGGGGAGTGAGCTACACCGACAGCAGTTTCCTTACACGTGTCCAAAGTGTTCCATTTAATTTCCCTCCATTCTTCCCTTCATGAATGCAAATCACTGCTAATAATATCACTTGACATTTCTGGAGCCCTTTGTGTACGCAAAATTCTTTATCCTCTTTATCACCTGATCTTCGCAACAACCCCGGGGGTCTCATAAACACAGCAAAGACTCGCTTCCACAATCTTCCAAACGGAGTCAAGTGCTATCAAGTTTATGGAGGAAGAATGCTGATCAGTTTTCCTCTATCTCCATGAAAGGCCGGGCGGAGACGGATTTCCACCCAGGCAAACGGTATTGGGCGCTGCGCAAGAAGATTGGTGGGCCTAGCAGGAAACAGAGTGGAGAATGATGGAGAGGGACTGTCCAGTCTGTATCCAAGGAAGTCCTTAGGAAAAGACCAGCCAAGCTCCTGTTGCACGCAGAGCGTGGACTCACCCACAGTCAGGGAACTGAGGCCCAGCCTGGGTGTACACACGGCTCAGGGTGGGGCAAGATAATCCACTGGAATACAAAAAAGAAAAAAAATAGAAATCCTTTTCATATTTTTCCTCTTCCTTTAAAAATTCTATTTTGGCTGAGTGCAGAGGCTCAGGCCTATAATCCCAATACTGGGGGGCCGAGGCAGGCGGATCACTTGAGCCAGGGCATTCAAGACAAGCCTAGGCAGTATGGCGAAACCCCATCTCTACTGAAAATACAAAAATTATCTGGGTGTGGTGGCATGTGTCTGTAGTCCTAGCTACTTGGGAGGCTGAGGTGGGAGTATGAATTGAGCCAGGGAAGTCAAGGCTGCAATGAGCTGTGATCATGCCACTGCATTCAGGCCTGGATGGTGAGCGTGAGACTCTGTCTTAAAAAAAAAAATTGTGTACAATGATATACATGTGTAGGGGAGAAAAAGTGTGATACTTTTCCTCACCAGTCATATGGGTCATGGCTGACACTCTTGTAACAAAAGGCAGACTAACAAAAGGAAAGCACAACAATTTTATTTCATCAAAGTTTAACGTGACATGTGAGACTTCAGAAATGAATACCAAAAGGCTCCGGGAGAACTGTCCATTTTTATGCTTAGACTCAATGAGGAATGGACAGTGGTATAGAAATGTGATTGCACAGAAAGTTCTGATCAACTGTAATGGACCGAGGTGGTGGGATGGGGACCCAGCAGGGCCTGTCTGTTCAGATTCTTCTTGGCCTCTCTGCAGCATTCCTTCTTTCTAGGTATGGGGCACGACCCCTCTGGAATGAGGGTCTTAGGACCTACTACTCTCAGACAAAGTTGGTCAGAGAATTTCTTTACGGCCAGCTCCTGTGCAGAAGGGTGGGGGAAGGTTTGAGTCATAGTTTTAGGTGTTATCGGTGGCTTTGGGGGAAGAATTTCTATGACTCACCTTGGGGAAGGGGAACTCTGGTTTCTATGACTCACCTCATAGGAGAAAGAGGTGCACAAGGGATGCAGGAGGGCAAGAGAAGGTCAGAGAGAACTTGCTTCCGAGGTCATCCAAACTCCATCAGTTCAAAGTACTCAGCCTGCCAAAGTGCCATACTTTGGGGTATTGTTGTCCGAGCCCCAACACATGACCACCCTGCACATTCTTGTAAATAACTATACATGCATAAATCAGGGGTCTGTGTGCACACATACCCGTGGTGGTGCTCCCTGGCAAGGGAAAATTGGTGCTCGATGGGAAGGGAATTTTCCCAGCTCTGAGGCTCTGCGGGGTCTCTGTTCCAAAGTGAGGTTCTGGCCAGGCGCGGTGCCTCACACCTGTAATCCCTACACTTTGGGAGGCTTGGGCGGGCAGATCACCTGAGGCTAGGAGTTCAAGAACAGCCTGGCCAACATGGTTGAAACTCCATCTCTACTAAAAATACAAAAATTAGCTGGGCATGGTGATGCACATCTGTAGTCTCAGCTACTCGGGAGGCTGAGGCAGGAGAATCGCTTGAACCCTGGAGGCAGAAGTTGCAGTGAGCCGAGATTGCGTCATTGCATTCCAGCCTGGGTGACAGAGCAGGACTCCGTCTTAACAACAACAACAAAAGTGAGGTTCTGTCTGAAAAAAAAAAAAGAGAGAGAGAGAGGAGTGGGGAGACAAAGACAGAAAGAGACAGATAAGAGAGACAGAAAGAGCAGAAGGACTTGGCCCAAAGGCCCCAAGAAGTGCTCAGAAATCAGTGTGTGCAGTTACATAGAATCAAGAGCTTACAGTGGCTAAGAGTAGAAACTCTGGAATCAGATCTGTCCTCAAAATCTCTAAATTTCAATGTCGTCAACTACAAAATGAAAACACTATCCTGAAAGCATTATAAATTAACTGAGGATTAAAGTGGATCATGGAAGTGAAGCACTTAAACACAGTGCCTTAAACAAACACTCAATAAATGGTAGCTATTGTTTGTGAATAATAATTTTAAAATTAGCAGGATCTCAGCTGGGCGCGGTGGCTCACGCCTGTAATCCCAGCACTTTGGGAGGCCGAGGCGGGCAGATCACGAGGTCAGGAGATCGAGACCATCCTGGCTAACATGGTGAAATCCCGTCTCTACTAAAAATACAAAAAAATTAGTCAGGGGTGGTGGTGGGTGCCTGTAGTCCCAGCTACTCGGGAGGGTGAGGCAGGAGAATGGCATGAACCCGGGAGGCGGAGCTTGCAGTGAGCCGAGATCGTGCCACTGCACTCCAGGCTGGGTGACAGAGCCAGACTCCATCTAAAAAAAAAAAAAAAAAAAAAAAAAAATTAGCAGGATCTCGCTAGAAGTAAGAATTCTACCTCCTGGGTTGCTATTAGAATCTGTCTAGTAGAAATACACTGGAGTCTCTGCTAAAAGAAGGGGTTTGGGTTTTTCACTTTATTTGCCTAATGAACTAAGGCAAGAGATATAAAAGGACTATCAAACAAAGCTGATGTCAAGTGATTTTGGAAAGTAATTTGGAATTTGCATGGACTTTTAAAACAGTAAGTGGAAGAAATAAATGTAAGTAAAGCAATAATAGCATTCGTGAGCCAGAAATACATGCATGCAGCAGTCAGAGAACAAGCCCTCTAATGAAGAACAAAAACATTTCACAGCCAGAAAATGTGGGTGCTGGTCTCAGCTCCACCACTTACAGCTTAAAGACCTGAGCAAGCCCCTTGGCTCAGACAGCTGAGCCTAGGAATTAAAACCTTCCCCCAACATGAGAAAGAATTCTCAAAGAATCCATTCTCAGAATCAGGAAAACTATGCTAATTGCAAACAAATAAATTTTCCATTTAAATGGTTGGGTCATAACAATCTTGTAATAAACCTATTTCTTTCTTTGCATGGGCTGTTAAGGAGCTTAGAGCAAAAACTCAGCCATCTCTAGTAACTGTACACAATCTTCTGGCATGCACTTATATACAATTATATGTGAGGAAGTGCTCTGTTAAGTCTAAATCATGAACACACCCCAGATCAGTGAAGGATATTGATATGCGAGGGGAGAAGGAGGTGGGGAGCATTTCAGTGAATGCCACCGAGAGGGACTGAGACCCTCATATTAGAACAGAAGTTTCCAAATCGGTACTGTTCTCTCTAGAGTACAATGCTACCCATTAAGTATCTGGGAACCAAGGATTTGGCAAGGAACACGCTTATCAAGTCAGCAAAATGTACTCCTCTTTGCTCTGATGAATCATAGTTTTGCACTAATGCTCCTCAGAGATGCCGCACTGGATGGCAAGCTCTGCATAAGGGGCTGTCAGGCACTGGAAATAGAACTTCCATGAAGGGGCAGCCTGTCTGTCCCCCTACTCTGAGCTGGCCATGCTGGCTGGTTTGGGGGTGAGGCCTTTATCCCCAGCCCTTACTGCTTGCTTCATCCTTCTCGTTTTCTTCCCTCTCCTGTTTTGTTTTATTATTTTATTTGATTTTGGGGATGGAGTTTTTCTCTTGTTGCCCAGGCTGGAGTGCAGTGGCTCGAACTCGGCTCACTGCAACCTCCGCCTCCCAGGTTCAAGCAGTTCTCCTGCCTCAGCTTCCCTAGTAGCTGTGATTACAGGCGCATGCCACCATGCCCTGCTAATTTTTGTATTTTTAGTAGAGATGGGGTTTCACCATGTTGGCCAGGCTGGTCTCGACCTCCTGACCTCAGGTGATCCGCCCACCTTGGCCTCCCAAAGTGCTGGGATTACAGGCATGAGCCACCTCGCCCAGCCCCCTCTCCTGTTTTAGATTCGAGTTCTAAACCAGCCTATTAAAAGCCAGTGGTGTGGTTGTGGGCCACGTATCTCCTCCGCCTGGGACACGAGTTCCCTCTAGAAAATCAAAGAGCTGAGTTAAATGCAGGTTCTTAAATTATTTGTGTGCCATGGACCTCTTTGGCATTCTAGTATATTCTCAGAAAAAGTATTTCTATGCATGAGATAAAGTACATAGGATTGCAAAGATAACCAATTATACAGAATGTGCTTATCATAATATGTATAAAACACAGCTGAATATTGTAAGGTATATGCTTCTATATTGATGCACTAAGTAATGTGATCTAGCAGAAGGTCTAATGACTATTATAATTTCAAAGCATTGATGCATATAAGTGATATTTTGAGACATCTGAAACAATTGAAATGAGATTTGAGAATACTGCTGATTTCTATTGGCAACAAAGTCACAGATATTGCTAATACTATCTATCTGTTGCCCCATCAAAGAAAATACCAAATTTCAGTTCGTAAAAATAAAGATGTTATTTTTTTCCCATCCAAATTCATAGGTGCCCTGAATCTAGCTAAGAGGTCCATGGACCACAGGCTAAGAACAGCTGGACTGACGACTTCTAAAATTGCTTCTGACTCTGAAGCGGTTGGATTCCACAGAATTTTCTAAATGATGCTGGGGGACAGATTAGGGGACATTTAGGATAATGGGGTGAAATTTTACAATCTTAACAGCTGGCACCAGAATGAATCAGAGGGTGGGAACCGTTTTTGTTTAGCAACTGCCTTGATCTGTCTCTTGGGGCAGTCAGAGACACCCTAATGACTTGCTTGGCAGGAAAGGGCACCAGAAGGGAGAACTAACTGCTCTGCATAAAATGTGTCCAAGAACTGGGAGGTGGGGGCAGGGAGAACACAGACAGTAATTAGAGAACCAGAGAGGAAACCAGAGCCGGAGTGGGTTAGAATGGTGAGGGACTCCTTAAGAAAGCAGATGGTTGATATTCAACTGGAAGTTGTTGACTTGCTGTCAACAACTCTTTTGACCCCACACTTCTTTAAAGTGGTCTACACATACAAAGGAAATAAGGAAAAGTGCTGAATTCTCCTGCTAGATGAATGCAGAGGAGCAAAGGAGAGGATGGATGGCCTAGCGGGATGCTCGGGAAGGCAGAGTTAAAAGAGGTCATGCAAATCAAAGTGCCCGGAAGCACAGAAACTTTGGGAAGCACGTTCGCATGAGGGCCTGGACCCTTCCTGTCTAGATCATACGGGACACGTGCTCTCAGCTAACCTCTGTGTTCTCAGAACACGGGCCAGAGACCAGCAGTATCAGCAACATCTGAGCCTTGTTAGAAGGGCAAATTCTTAAGCCCGACCCCAGACCTACTGGATGGAACCACATGAGGTTGGGGTCCAGCAATCTGTTTCTTGCCCTCCAGGCAATTTGGATACTCAAGTTCAAGTTTGAGAACTTCTGCTGTCAGGCGTTATTATTTCCATTATTGCATTCCAGTGTCCCAGTCCGCAGAGAGGTGTATGCAGAATTTCTCCCAGGACTCAGCCTTGGGGGACCTGCTCCCAGCCTGGGGATAAGAACACTGCCCCTCAGCTTGCACTGGAGAGAGCTTTCCAGAGCCAGAAAACGCTCCCAGCCACAGTGAGCTCCCTGCCCCTCCAGGCAGCCACTCCCTCCTGGGACCTTTCCAGTGACCCTCCTGGGACCTTTCCAGTGACCCAAAGGTCCATGCCTTCTAAGCTGGGGCTGCCCTCTGGAGCCACTTTTCTGAAAGAAGCCCTTCCGGACCGGAAAGACTGAAGTCTGAGTCTTCCGCTGTTTCTGCTGGTGCCTTGCACAGCATGGTGCTCTGGCCACCATAGAGGATGGTCTCTGAAGACTGCTCATTTACCAGTTTCTCTTAGGATATTGTCCAGGGCTGCAGACAGAGGGCAGGGCAGGCAGGGCCAGCGTGACTGTGGCCTCCTTTGCTCTGCACATCAGTTGCTGTCACTGTGGACCACACTGTTACAGGAAAGGAGCCCCAGTCCAGACCCCAAGAGAGGGCTCTCAGATCTCGCGCAAGAATGAATTCAGGGCGAATCCACAGAGTAAAGTGAAAGGAAGTTTATTAAGCAAGTAAAGGGGCCAGGCACGGTGGCTCACGCCTGTAATCCCAGCACTTTGGGAGGTCGAAGTGGGAGGATCACGAGGTCAGGAGAGCAAGACCATCCTGGCCAACATGGTGAAACCCCATCTCTACTATAATACAAAAAATTAGCTGGGCGTGGTGGCGGGTGCCTGTAGTCCCAGCTAGTCGGGAGGCTGAGGCAGGGGAATCGCTTAAACCAGGAGGCGCGGAGGTTGCAGTGAGCCAAGATCATGCCACTGCACTCCAGCCTGGTGACAGAGCAAGACTCCGTCTCAAAACAAAAAAACAAGTAAAGAAATAAAAGAATGGCTACTCCATAGAGCAGCCCCGGGGGCGGCTGGTTGTCCACTTTTATGGTTATTTCTTGATGATATGCTAAACAAGGGATGGATTATTCATGCCTCCCCTTTTTAGACCATATAGGATAACTTTCTGACGTTGCCATGGCACTTGTAAACTGTCATGGCGCTGGTGGGAGTGGTGCAGCGAGGACAACCAGAGGTCCCTCTCATCGCATCTTGGTTTTGGTGGGTTTTGGCCAGCTTCTTTACTGCATCCTGTTTTATCAGCAAGGTCTTTATGACCTGTATCTTGTGCCAACCTCCTATCTCATCCTGTGGCTTAGAATGCCTTAACCATCTGGGAATGCAGCCCAGTAGGTTTCAGCCTTAGTTTACCCAGCCCCTACTCAAGAAGGAGTTGATCTGGTTCAAATGCCTCTGACACCATCACCCCAACTCATGCACAGATTAAGGCCTCCAGAACCTCTAAGTACAAAAAATTCCATGACCTCCTCTCCACCAGTATGGAATTGAAAATAAAAATAATAACAAACCATCAAATAAATATAACAAAGCACAACAAAGCCCTGTATTCTCTCATTATAATTATTTTAGTATTATTTTTGAAAGACCAAATACCAATTTTTAAATGTTTATCATAAAACATTTCTGAAACCTGAAAAGGCGAAAAGAATTATTAAAAATCAAAGCCTCATACATTCACCACTCAGCTTGAGGAATAAAATATTACAATATTGGCTGGGTGTGGTGGCTCACACCTATAATCCCAACACTTTGGGAGGCGGAGGCCGGCAGATCACCTGAGGTCAGGAGTTCAAGACCAGCCTGGCCAGCTTGGCAAAACCCCATCTCTACTAAAAATACAAAAATTAGCCAGGTGTGGTGGCAGGCGCCTATAATTCCAGCTACTCAGGAGGCTGAGGTAGGAGAATCGCTGGAACCAGGTGGCAGTGAGCAGAGATTGCGCCACCGCACTCCAGCCTTCGCAACAAGGTGAAACTCCGTTTCCCTCTCTCTCTCTCTCTCTCTCTACATATATATGTGTGTGTGTGTGTGTGTGTGTGTGTGTAAAACCAATGTTGTTTAAAAAAAAATGGTATTTTTCAAAAAATTCTGCTTTATTGCTGCTCGGAGCCAGTGGTTCTCACATTTTGCTGCTGGAGGTGGGGACGGGGGCAGATGGGATGGGGCTGTGCACACTGAGTGGAAATGGGCTCTATTTCCTGTCCTCTGACTCCAGGGGTCAACACTTTTCTGGCGAATTATCTCCGTGGATCCGGCCAGCTCTGAAGCCCAGTGGGGCCTTCACCGCATTTTTGGGACGAGGCTGCCATCTGCTGGCCGCTCAAGGAAAAGACGGCAGCTGCATCGGGCCAGCGTGTAGAGAGCTCCCTCACCCGTGATGTGGGCAGTGCCCCACAGCAGCTCTGGGAATGGGGAAGCAGAGGAAGGAGAGTCACCCTCAATGGGCAGATGAGCAGCTGAACTGTGACGGGATGGTAGCACATGGGGTTCCCAGGGACACTTCAGGGCCCAAAAAAGAAAAAAGCCAGGACTGAGGGGAAGGGAATAACAGAGCAAAGGTTTTTTAAGAAAGATAAACCCCCTAGAAGGAGAAGCAGGTGCCACTAGAGAGTCCCAGATGGGGAACAGAAGGTTCGCGCTCCAGGGCACCGGACTTCTCCTGTTCCGTGCAGGGATCGCATCAGCCCCTGTAGTAGCTCATTCCCGCAGGGATTTGTTTGCTGTTCTCTCTGCCTTGAACATTCTTTCCTGCCCCAGGCCCCTTCCTTGGAGTAAATGTTTGTTCAGTGCTCAGGTCTCAGTAAACTGTGCCCACACTGCCTCCAGGAAGTCCCCGGGGGCTGCCTTTTCCTCTGCACCCTGTTCCTGCCTCTAGCCTCAGGTAAGCCTGTTCTGGATCGGCCTGCTTACTTGTTTACAGTTTTACTGTTTGCTTACCCTCACGAGATTCCAAATTCCCTGAGGGCAGGGACAACATTTCATCCCCAGCACCAGTGCAGGCAAGACAGTGAGAAATATTGGTTTACTAAATTGATTTTTTATGGCATTTTTTTGAAAATCAGACATCATAATCTGGAATAAAAAGGAAAGTACTTTGAAACATATTTCCCCCAACAACAAGGTCTCCCCAGAAGTAAGTTGAAAATGATTGCCTTTTCTATTTATCTATAACCACATGTGGAGGGTCGGGGAGTGAGAACAAGAAAGAGAGAAAACAAATTATTTTATTTTCAGTTGTCATACGTTGTAAGTTATGCTGCTCTTCAGTGAACAATCATAGTAGACAGCTGCTATCTGGGGCCTGGCCAGCATCCATATCCATTCTTCCTTCAGGTAGTAAGAGCATCTCAATTTTACTTCGGTGAAACAACCTCTTCTATTCTCAGTCTATATGATCCAGGGCTGCAAATCCCATCCCCAGACCCAAGTATGGGCATGTGGCTCAGGCCTGGTAAATCACAGTATGCCAACAGCCTAGCACATGATTGATCAGGAACAAGCACATGACCCAAGCTGGCCCAGTGAGATTTCACCCTGGAATCATTGAGGCAAGAAGACCTGGGGGGTGCCGAGTGTGTAGGACGTGAACCTGGAGCTGCAGGCAACCATATTGCCACCATGAGGCAAGAGGAAGTTAGAAAGTGAAGCCAAACAAAGGAAAGCAGAGCTAGGAGAAGAGAAACAGAGACCTCAAAACAGGCATCCTTTCATTCCAGCACCCAACCTCGAACTTTTTCTGTATCTTTCTGTTACAAGCCAACAAACTCTTTTTTTTTCCCAAAGTTAGTTTGAGGGAGTCTGTGTTCCTTGCAACTGAGCAAGTACTAGCTAATGTAAAAAGCAGAATGAAGACGGCTGGGTGCAGTGGTTCATGCCCATAACCTCAGCACTTTGGGAGGCCAAGGCAGGTGGATCACTTGAGATCAGGAGTTCAAGACCAGCCTGGCCAACATGGTGAAACCCCACCTCTACTAAACATACAAAAATTAGCCAGTCATGGTGACACATGCCTGTAATCCTAGCTATTCAGGAGGCTGAGGCAGGAGAATTGCTTGAACCTGGGAGGCAGAGGCTGCAGTGAGCTGAGATTATGCCACTGCACTCCAGCCTGGGCAACAGAGCAAGACCCTGTCTAAAAAAAAAAAGAAAAGAAAAGAAAGGAAGCAGAACAAAGAAAGTGAGTTTTCCTTAGTTTTATATTTTACAAAGTCAGTACAGCATTTGCAACACTTCTAACACAGATCAGAAAACTATAAGCTTTTACCTTATTATAAAATTATTCAGCATATAAGTTAAAAGGAGAACCACATGATCACTGAATCCCATGTCTCAGATGGTTCTGGGGTTCTAAGGTTTTGAGAGCCATCAAGTAGCCTGTTCCAGGGTTTCCATCCAGCAATCCCCACCCCCCGCCTACATTTACCCCTGCTTCCAGGAGAAGTTCTTGTCTCCAAACAAGAAGGTCGCAGACTGTGGGCCTCGAAGCTGCACCTGTGTGAACCTCTGAGCTCAGCCGCCAGCCTCCATGAAGTCTCCACATCTCCTTATCTCAGTGAAGAAGTGGCTGTGGCCACGAGGGCTGCGAACAATGACCCAGGCTTCTTCCGCAGGACCTCCGGCCGATCAAACTCTACCACCTGGAGGGTAGAGAAAGGTGAGGGGAGGATCAGGGCACAGCTGAGCTTGTGTCCTTGGAGGACTCAAAGGCATCTGGGGTAGCAGCCTGAGCCCTCATCCTCCCACCAGCCCAAGGACGCAGCCTTCACCTTCCCATTGCCCATAACCAGGATGCGGTCACAGTTCAGCACAGTGGTGACACGGTGGGCAATGACGAGCACGGTGCAGTCCTGGAAGGCTTCATGGATTGTGCGCTGGATCAGGGTGTCTGTCTCAGTGTCAATGGAGGCTGTGGCTTCATCGATAAGGATGATCTGATGAGTACAAAACAGGGGTGAAGGCGTCTACTTCAGGCCCTGGACACCTGGGTTTACCACTAATTCACTAGGGCCCTTCCTCTCCAGGTCTCCATTTCTTTAGCTGGGAAATGGGAGAATTGTGCTGAGTGCAAAGCCCGCTCTGATTGCTGATTATCCATTACCTTATGAAGAGAACATTAGGTCTCAACCAGGAGCTAACTGCATTTTAGTGGCCAGAGAATTAAGTTCTTGGAAATGAAAATGGCCTAGTGGCAACTTCGTGTTTTATTAACTACTTTCCCATTTACCTAAAGTAGAGCAGTGATCTCCAGAAGGGGCAGGCACACACCCCAGGAGGCACATGAGATGATTTCTCCAGCATATGGATAAACACTCATTTTAGTTTAACATTTTTGTATTTATTTCATTAACGATATGCATGAGGAAACTGTAACTCGCACTGAAAGTGTGATTTCACAGATGGCACTGCTTGGGTTGAGGCTGTTTTTGAAAAGGGAGTATCATTAGTAAATCACAGGGTAGGTGGTACCCAGAGATGACAAAAATCATTAAGTAATGACTCAAATTTGGGAAGTAATACAGAGGAAGCCATTGCAGCACCAAATGGCTATGTAATTGAAATAAGGAAGTGTGAAGTGAAGAAAGTACTATGTGCACATTGCAAATTTGTTGTTCATCTCTCCAAAGAAGAGGGGGAAAGTCCTACCTCCTCTGAAATTTTCCCAGGCTTTGGGCCCCACTGAGCTCTTTTCCCATAGCTCTGACAGTTTGCACCAACAGTTTTTGCATTTATCATTAATTAACCATGATATGTGTGTGTGAGCAGGCATATATGTGTATGGAGGAGGTGTGTACATATTCATGCATAACTATGTGTGTACACGTGTGTCTTGCCTCGCCTACGTAGGAGAAGGTTTGCCCCAGGCTATCTCACATACTCAAACACCTGAAATTATGGACAAAATATCTAGAAAGCTTCTGGAAGCCGTCTTCCACCAAATTTGTAAAAATATGCAATTTTGCAGCCATAAAAAAGAATGAGTTGATGTCCTTTGCAGGGACATGGATGAAGCTGGAAGTCATCATTCTTAGCAAACTAACACAGGAACAGAAAACCAAACACCGCATGTTCTCATTCACAAGTGGGAGTTGAACAATGAGAACACATGGACCCAGGGAGGGGAACATCACACACCAGGGCATGTCAGGTGGTGGGGGGCAAGGAAAGGGAGAGCATTAGGACAAATACCTAATGCATGTGGGTCTTAAAACCTAGATGATGGGTTGATAGGTGCAGCAAACCACCATGGCACATGTGTACCTATGTAACAAACCTGCACATTCTGCACATGTATCCCAGAACTTAAAGTAAATTAAAAAAAAAATATGCAATTTTGCCCTGGATCAGCATCTGTCATCCAATTCCCAATTCTAATAAAGATAAAAGGGATGTCCTGCATCCAAGTTTTTAAAACAGTATATAGTAGGCAATTTAAAAATCAACGAGGGTCTAATGTGTTGTGTTTTTCTGAGAAAAGAGAATCATCATTTGGTCTAGTCGGAGACATTTCAGCTCAGGTGTAAGGAATCCGCTATCAGGCAGCCTAGGCTATGAATCTCATCTCCCATGCCTCACCCACACCACAAATGCATGTGGAATGGCACTCAGTGAAATGAATAAGCCCATCTTGAATTAATTGCTGTAGAAGGTGTAGGGAAGGGATCCAGTTTCAGCTTTCTACATATGGCTAGCCAGTTTACCCAGCACCATTTATTAAATAGGGAATCCTTTCCCCATTTCTTGTTTTTGTCAGGTTTGTCAAAGATCAGATGGTTGTAGGTGTGTGGAAATAATTAAGAAAATGTGGCATATATACACCATGGAATACTATGCAGCCATAAAAAAGGATGAGTTCATATCCTTTGTAGGGACATGGATGAAGCTGGAAACCATCATTCTCAGCAAACTATTGCAAGGACAAAAAAAACCAAACACCGCATGTTCTCACTCATAGGTGGGAACTGAACAATGAGAACACTTGGACACAGGGTGGGGAACATCACACACCGGGGCCTGTGGTGGGGTGGGGGGAGGGGGAAGGGGAAGCATTAGGAAATATACCTAATGTAAATGACGAGTTAACGGGTGCAGCAAACCAACATGGCACATGTATACATATGTAACAAACCTGCACGTTGTGCACATGTACCCTAGTACTTAAAGTATAATAATACAAAAAAAGAAATGAATAAGCCCTTTGGATTCTGCTGTTGTTGTTGTTGTTGTTGAGAAGACGTACAGCACAGAGCCCAGTGTCCCACAGTAGTGAAGGGAGAAGGAGCCGGTGTGGCTTCCCTCATCATGCGTAGTCTGTGGCTCCCCTGGCCACACAGCAGTGGTGGCCTCACCTTGGAGTTGCGAAGCACAGCCCGAGCAATGCAGAGCAGCTGCCTCTCCCCCACAGAGAAGTTTCCACCATTTTCCACCACATCCGTATGCAGCTTTTTGGGGAACTTTGAGATCTGTGATATGGGAAGAAGAGAACATAACCTGCAAGCCACTGTGGGGTGAGACCCAACCTGACCTCGTCGGTCTCCCGCTGTGTTGGCAACACTGCCCTCCTCTCTCTACGCTCCAGCCTCTGTCTTCTTGCTCCTTAACTGCGCCTTGCTCACTCTCATCTCTGGGCCTTTACATACGCTAGCTCCTGTGCCCAGAATGTCCTCTCAAAAGATCTTTCACCGGCTGCCCCTCAGTTCTTGGTCTCAGCTCAGCTATCACCTGGTTAAAGAGACCTTGCCTGGCCACCCAATGGAAAAGAGCTGCTCCTGCCCTGAAGTTTCTATGGGTCTCATGACTACCTATACAGCCCTTACCAGTATCTGAAAGTATCTCCTGCATTTACTTGTTGCCTTTATCTCCCATTGAATGTACCAGGAGGACAAAGACCTCATCTGCCTTGTCTTTGCTGTGCCCCTGAGCCTAGAACAGTGTCTGGCACACGGTTGGTGTCTGAGTGCCATCAGCCTTGACTTAGGAATGCTAAGTCATCTCATCTCCATGAGATGATGCATCCATGACCTGAAGCAGCAGCAGCTGGAACACCACGTGAGGGGAGCCCCAAAGGAGCAGCCCCCCATGGGCGATGCAGACTTAGACCAAGACTTGGGCCTTGGAGCTACTTACGGCCTTGGTCAGGAATGTCCTCTCCAAGGCATCCCAGATCTGCTGGTCAGTGTGACGGTCAAAGGGATCTAGGTTGAATCTGCCATATGAGAGAAAGAGAAGTGTTCAACAACATCACCCGGCCTTTGAACACTCATTTATATGCCCAGTGAATGACCAAGAATGTTTAGAACTGGATTATGGGGTTTAGGGAAATGCATGGAACCACCACGAATGGAGATTTCCTGCACCTCCCAGCACCTGTTCCTTCTGCAGGCAGCAGCCCCAGGTTTTGTTTAGGGGCCACCTCCTCCCCAGTCCCCCAGCCCATGTGTTCCAGGCTGGGCTCCACCATCCACTCCAGATGGAGCAAAGGGCTCAAGGATAAGCCAACCAACATACAGCGATCCCTGGCCATGGTGCTTAGCTCGGGGTGGGAAAGTAACCAATCAGAGTGTATCTCAGGACTTTCCAGGCTACCATGGGAGAAGAGACGTGCGGAGAGATTGCAACCATCCTCCCACAGGAGTGGGACACGTGGAGCCCCCCAGGGCCCTCATGTGGAGTTCAGAATGAAGCAAGGCAATGCTAGGGGAAAACCGGGCCCTGGAACTCAGCCTTGGCCTCCCCATTATCATGCATGAGTCATTAGAGGCCACTTTTCCTTAAGCCATTTGGGTTTTGTTTTATTGTGTGATAGAAAG
Organism: Nomascus leucogenys; assembly: GCF_006542625.1. Classification (NCBI taxonomy): domain Eukaryota; kingdom Metazoa; phylum Chordata; class Mammalia; order Primates; family Hylobatidae; genus Nomascus; species Nomascus leucogenys. The sequence goes on along the minus strand of NC_044382.1, from coordinate 72,063,229 downwards.
TACATAATATTTATCATTTTAACCACTTAAAAGTGTATAATTCAGCAGCATTAAATACATTAATAATGTCATGTAACCATTACCACTATTTATATCAAAAATATAATTATATCCATTACCACAAATATATAATTATATCCATTACCACTATTTATATCAAAAATATGATGTAATTTATATCAAAACCTTTTCCATCATCCTGCTGGGCACGGTGCTCCACGTGTAATCCCAGCACTTTGGGAGGCTGAGGTGGGTGGAACACTTGAGGTCAGGAGTTTGAGACCAGCCTGGCCAATATGGTGAAACCCCACTCCACTAAAAATACAAAAATTAGCCAGGCACAGTGATGCAAGCCTGTAGTCCCAGTTACTCAGGAAGCTGAGACAGAAGAATCACTTAAACCCAGGAGGTGGAGGTTGCAGTGAGCTGAGATGGTGTCACTGCACTCTAGCCTGGGTGACAGAGTGAGACTCGGTCTCAGAACAAAACAAAACAAAACAAAACAAAACTTTTTCATTATCCCCAGCAAAAACTCTATACCCATTAAACAGTCTCTTCTTTCCCCTCCCCACCAGCCCTTGGTAACTTCTATTCTACTTTCCATCGATATGGATTTGCCTATTCCAGCTACCTCATATAAGTGGAATCATGTAGTATGTGTCCTTCTGTCTGGCATCTTTCACTTCGTGTCCATCCATATTGTGGCATGTATCGTTTCCCTCCTTTTTAGAGCTGCATAATATTCCATTGTATGTATATACCACATTTTGTTTCTCCATTCATCTGTTTATAGACATATGACTTGTTTCCACCTTTTGGTTACTGTGAGTAGGGCTGCTCTAAACACTCGTGTACACATATGGGTTGAAGTCTCTGCTTTCAACACTTTGGGATATATAACTAGAAGTGAAATTCCTGGATTACATGGTAATTCTATGTTCAACTTTTTTTTTTTTTTTTTGAGACAGGGTCTCACTCTGTCGACGAGGCTGGAGTGCAGTGGTGCAAACACAGCTCACTACAGCGTTGGCCTCTTGGGCTCAAGCAAGCTTCCCACCTCAGTCTCCCGAGTAGCTGGAATTGCAAGCACAGACCACCATGCCCAGCTAACTTTTGTTTACCTTTTTGAGGAACTGCCAAATTGTTTTCCATGGTCTCTGCACATTTTTACATCCCCACTGGCAATGCATGAGAGTTTCAATTTTTTCACATCCTTGTTAATAATACTTGCTATTTACCTTTTATTATTGTTATAGCCATTCTAGTAGGTGTGAAGTGGTAGCTCATTGTGGGGGGGCTGGACTTTCTGTTTCTTGCAGTGAAAAGAATCCTAACATCCAGGTAACTGATATGAGAGAGGGAATCTATCTGGACTTTACACCCAGCAAGCTTTACACTTGCATCTGGAACAGGCAGCACTACAGACACTTCCCTGCTATGCAGCCACGTAGCCCTGAGTGAAACCTGTCCACCTCTGCTTTATCCTTCCCCAGTTGTGCCAGCCACGCATATCTTGTGTGTAGGGCTAATGTGTACTAAAGAAGATGCAGGTCTTATTTGCATGACATTTGATATCTCCAAAGCACTTTCATAGATGGGTTATTTGACATTTTCTCCTCCATGAGATGGGTATACTCCTTTCTTATCAGTTTTAAATGGCTTGTTCAAGGTCACACCACAAGCCAGTATGAGAGCCAGGCTGGCATCAAAGACATTCAGAGAGACGCTTAAGGTAGAGCCTTAAGTTCTAAGGTAGGATTTCAAGTCTACATTTCTTTCTGCAGCAAGAGGTGGGGGAAATATCACAAATTATGGGTTTAGAATGCCTAGGGTTATATCTCATCTTCACCATTTCTTTGTGTGTCCTTAAACAAGTCCCCTTCCTCTCTAAGCTCTGTGCCTTCATCTGTAAAATGGGGATAATGAAAGGGCCTCACAGGGTTGCTGGGAGAGTTAAATTAGACAGTATACTAAGGCATTCAGTTGGCACATATAAATGCTCAATAAATGTTAAGTTCATATTTTTACTACTCTTCATACCAACGCACAGGAGATTTGAACACATTCTACTGTAACATAGAAATCTATCACGAAATGTCTTATAATTCCCCTAACAACCATTTTTTTGGTTTTTTTGGAGGATCGGGGAAGGTTTTGAGACAGAGTTTCCTTCAGTCGCCGAGGCTGGAGTGCAGTAGTGCGATCTCAGCTCACTGCAACCTCCACCTCCCCGGCTCATGCGATTCTCGTGCCTCAGCCTCCCGAGTAGCTGGGATTACAGACATGCACCACCACATCTGGCTAATTTTTGTATTTTTATTAGAGACAGGGTTTTGTCATGTTGGCCAGGCTGGTCTCAAACTCCTGGCCTCAAGTTATCTCCCTGCCTTGGCCTCCCAAAGTGCTGGGATTACAGGCATGAACTACCACGCCCCGCCTCATGACCCAGTCATTTTGAAGCCCTGTGTCTGTGCACATATTGTTCCCTCTCCTTGAAAAGAGTTTCTCTCCTCTTTCTGCCTGGCAAGCTCCTACTCAGCTTTCAAGACCCTGATCAAATGTCCCCTCCTCTGGGAAGCCTTTCTGGATTCACTCAGGCAGTGACTCATCCCAGTCGTAGCTCCCTTAGCATTTTGTACATATCTCTGATCTAGCAATTACCCCTTCATACTGTGATTTATTGGGTCTTACCCCTGTACAAAACCACCTTCCCCACCCACACTGTGAGCTCCTGCTGGAGGAGCAGGGGAAATGTACATTCATTAAACTGGCTCCAGTCCCTAGCACAGTGTCTGGACCAGGCAGAAGCTCAGAAAAGGCAAGTTAAATGAGTGGGAGAATGAATGAAGGGATGAATGAATGAAGCTCTGGGGCTCAGTTTATCCTCCTGGCTCTAAGAATTCTCCTTAAATATCACAAAACATGGGGGACCTAGCCTGCTTTTTAGTGCATCCATTTTCCTCAGTCCCCATGCCTTTATGTTTCCTCCCAGATGAAGTGCATTGTCAGTAGGAGCCTAATCTGGATAAAGCTTTGTCCCTGAGTTGACTTCTGAGGACACAGAAAGTGTAGTGAAGAGGCTGGAAGATCTGGTTCTGTCTGCTTCGCTGACTGGGCTGCCTGGATTTTTCTCACGTCACCCCTGTCCAGAATGTGTACCACTGAAGAAGCACTTCCTAAAAACATCCCCAGGGGCTTTGCCCAGTGCACAGAGAGAATAAGCCACATCTGGACAAGAAAGAATATGGTAGCCTGAGTGCACATGCTTAATGGTGTAGTGAAATCTGACCAATCTCATCAGTGTTTTGTTTCTGTTTTTTGTTTGTTTGCTTGTTTGCTTGTTTTTTAATAGAGTCAGGGTCTTGCTGTGTTGCCCAGGTTGGAGCACAGTGGCTATTCACAGGCACAGTCATAGTGTACTACAGCCCTGAGCTCCTGGGCTCAAGTGATCCTCCTGCCTCAGCCTCCCGAATAGCTGGGACTACAGCTGTGCACCACCATGCCATCCAGTTTCTAAAAAATAAAAACATGTTTCGTTTTTGTGTATAACATGATGGTTTACAAAGTGCTCTTATATATATTGAGGCCTCATTTAACCCTCAACAGTACTTCAGTGAGGTAAGCCAGGTAGGCATGAGTGGCCCAGCAGGCCAAGGAGGCCTGGAAATCGGGGCACTGGTTACCAGCTCACTACAGGCAGCCCGGTGCTGGAATCCTGGTCCTGTGACCCACCTCCTGCAGGCTGCCTGCTGGCCCAGCACTCACCTGACGGTTCCTGAGAGCAGCACTGGATCTTGAGGGATCACTGAGAGCTTGGACCGCAAGTCCTCCAGGCCGATGCTGCAAATGTCCACGCCGTCAATGAGAATCCGGCCTGCCACGGGCTCCACCAGGCGGAAGAGAGCCATGCCCAAGGAGGACTTCCCTGTGGGGCAAGAAACGAGCGGGGCCTCAGTTTCCTGCATCTGCACTAGCGGAAGCACAGGTCACACCTGGCGATCGCACCTGACCCGCTGCCCTCCGTGGCCCATTCTTCATCATTGTGAGCCCTGAAGGGGTAGGAGAGAGCTGGCGTCTCTGCTCCAGGTGGTACCTAATGCCATGAGCAGCTTGTTACAGCCTAGATCAGAGGGCACACGTGGGGCCCCTGGATCAAAGTCAGCCCACAGACATGTTTTGTTTCATACACACAATTTTAGAGTTATTTTTTAATTCCTTGCCAGCATTTTTAAAAATCACAGATATAAAAGTTCAAATTGCATGTTTCTCTTGAAACTTAGTAGAATTGGCAACACTGGACCCATATCCCCCCAGGCAACAGCTGGGCTGGAGCTGAGTGCAGCCACTTGGTTGAGACACAGTGGCATTCTCCAGTCACCGCCCGCCCTCCCCAGTCCCCGTATATCACACCCACCTATGGCACTCAGCTATGTCACCTGCCAGGCTCCAAAGCATTGGAGGTTTCAACCCTGTTCTCAAAGTTAAGCTCTGTGAGGGTAGAAGCTGTGTGTCTTCCTTACCTTTTGGTTCCCAGGCACATAGTAGGTGCTCAGTAAAAACCTACTGAAAGAATATAGGCAGTAGAGTCAGAATCTACCGAGAGCTTCTCTCTGCCAGACCCCGGCCCTCTCAGGGTTTCCACCAATCGGCAGGTGGAAAATAGCAAGAGAAGAACACCCAGAAGAACATATGTGTAAACTCTTCACCCTGCAGTGCGGGAGTGCTGAGGAGACAGAGACCAGGAAGGTGCTCATCATCCATGGGGCTGCCTGGAGGAGGCAGCTCTGGGGTGTCCTGAAGTGGGGGACTGGGGACAAGAACCAAGTCTTACAGTAGTTTTTGAACAATGCAAAGAGGCAGAGGGAGGGGGACTTGGGCCAGATCTCCCAGAAGTGACAGGAGAGGAAGACAGGGAGAGAAACTGAGGAGGAGAAAGGAAACTGGGAGAGGAAAGAGGAGGAGACAGAGGCTGGTGAGAGCAGTCCAGGAAGCGGGTGGGGAGGGAGGAAAAGGGGAGTCTGGATGTGACTGCTATCCTGCTCTTCATCCTGGCAGTGCCCTGCACTGCCCCTCCAAAAGTGCTCCTGCCCGGACCCTACACGCCTCAGCTTAAGCACTGGGCTCAGAACCCAGGTATCCACAGCCCGGTACCACTAGCCCCATTATTCTGCATAACACCGCCCTGTTTATTTCCTCCCTGGCAGCCACGACAGCCTGCAGCTGTCATATTTCCGTCTTTATTTGCTGGTCTATTTAATATCTCTCTCCTCCACTGGAATCCCATGATCACAGGGACCTTGGGTTTTGCTCACCAGTGTTTGTCTAGCACAGGGCCCAGCACAGCGTGAGGACCTAATACATATTTGGGGGATGACTGAGCAAACACATGCCCCCAAATAGGTCTAGTGCCCAAAGGGCAAAGGAGGAGCCGGGGATGCTCCCCCAGGAAGCTCAGCTCACCGGAGCCCGTCCTTCCCACGATGCCCACCACTTCGTGGCTGCGGATGGTCAGGTTGATGCCGTGAAGCACGGTGGGTGTGTTGTCTCTGTATTTCATGTGATAATCCTGAAATATGATTTCCCCATGCTGTGGCCACCCCTGGGGACAACTTGTGCCTTCCATGTGTAAAGGAGCTTCCGAGACACACATCTTGTTTTTGAAGAAAGAAAAAGAAATCAATAGTTATCATCCATCTCGGCCCACCCACTGTGGGCCTGCCAGCCTCCCACTGTAGGGGGTGTGACCCACCCCAGCCTGCCCTGTGCCAAGGTCAAGCCCCCTGCTGTGTAATCAGAGGAACATCCCCCGCGCCCCCATCACCTAAAACACACAAAATTTTCCCCAGAAGATTGAGAAACCTGCATAGCTAATTCCCTTGTTATTAACATAGAGCAATGTTCCTGATTTACTGTGTGACTTTAAAGAAATAGAATCCAAGATAATGACAGTAAAGGCAGCAGAGACTCACCCCTTCGGGGGGTTTCATAGCTCAGAGCCCTTGTGCAGACTGAATCTCTCTCTATCCACATCCTGTGAGACAGGCCTTTTTGGAGGCATTTCCCAGGTGAGGAGATAGAGGATCCAACAACTTAAGATCAACAACTTACTTAAGATAAGTTCCATAACTTACTTAAGATCACACAGTTTCAGGTTGGAACTCAAACCCAGATCTGCCTAACGCCGAGCCCACTCTGCATCAAGTGCAGTTGTGTGTGTTGAGAGCAAAGAACACTGGAGAAGAAGTTGGATCTGACCACCTGGCTCCAAGCCACAACTCCCCATGCTGGTGCTGTGTCACGGCAGCGTCCCTGGGCAGGAAATCAGGGCCCTACAATTCATAAATTCCACTCATGCAAGGGGGCAGGAGACCTGGTTTGCAGAGCGCTCTGCCAGCCCCAGCCTGTGTGATCTTAAGCAAAAATTCTGCCTGGCCCAACCTCGGTTTCCTTGTCTGAAAAATGTGGATAATCATTCAATCAACATAATAAAATTGTTCCCTGATCCCATGAGATAGTCTAAATAAAGAGCTTAGCACCATGCCTGGCCCATAGAAACATCTCAATCACAATAATAAAGAACATGATGGAACCTCACTATGGGTCAGGCAGTATGCTATGTGCTTTACGTGTTATATCATTTCAACTTTGTGATAATCTGGCAAAGCGATGCTATCGTCTTTCTCATTTCAGAGATGGGGAAAAGAGAGTTTGAATAAGTTGTCCAGGTTATTCCAGTTATTCAAATGGTAAAGCTTGGACTTGAACCCAGGAAATCTGGCTACAGAATCTGTGCTCTTAGCCACCATGACATAAATGGAAGCAATAATAGGAACAAAGATTATTGTCATCATTATTATTGCACCGGGCAAACCTCTCATTTCCAAGAGGAGCAGATGATCTCCTCTTCCGCCTAGGAATGCTGTGAGGGATGTGGTCAAAGTGAGCAGACAGGTGTGGAAGAGCTTCAGCGAGAGGGTCAACAAAAGTCTGGGGAAGATGGGGAGGAAAGGCCAGGAGCCTGGTGTTTCCTGGGATGGTCTCAAGGCTCTGAGGCCGGTGGGGCTTGTAGAGGTCACAGAAGTCATGCCCCAACTTGCATAGCTCCCCACACCAGACCCAGACCTGGACCCCACCTTCATGTACTGCAGTATCCTCTCTGCAGCCGTGAAGTGTGCCTCTGTCTCCAAGCCAGTCCGGGCAGTGGCCTGGAAGCTGGATGCCAGCTGGAAGGAAGGAGAAGTGTCGGGGGTCAAGAGGCTGCTGGGGTGTGCTCAGGCTCTTCAACGCTCCTGATAACCACTGATTGCCATTGCCCCTGAGTGACCCCTGAAACTAAGATAATTTTCCTAGCAAGAACGGAGCAGAGGCCCCTGGTGCCCCCTCAGCCCACTTCTGAGTTTAGCTGCAGCTGCGATGGGCAATTCTGGGGGAGAACCTCCCCAGACACTGTTCCACCTCGAGTGCCCTCTGTATGTCTTTCTGCTCAAGACCTTTGCCCACATCACAGCAACCACCTAGCCTGTGCATGAGGACATCCCAGAAACCCAGGAGACTTAAGGTTACTGAGAATGAACTTTGACTGATGGGGAATAAGAGCTAGCAGAGATAAATGCTCCCATCTCCCAGCCTTCGAGGGCATGGTCCTGGAAATACCCCATATGCTTCTCAGGAGATCCCAGGACAGTTGAGCCCTAGTGACATAGAACAGGGACCCCAATGTCACACTCCCGTGATGACTTCCTCCTTCCCCGTCTCACTTTTCTGCTCCCTCAATCCTGGTTCCTGGGAGCACCTCCCAAATAAGCTGCCTGCACCCAAGTTCCTGTCTCAGGTCCTGCCCTCAGGGAAACCCAGGCGAGAGGAGTTAGGGACGCTTGGGAATTGGGGGCACCAAAGATAAGGAAACTGAGGCTCCAAAACAAGAAATTACATCCACAGAAACATCTGGAAGCTGGAGGCAGAGCTGGGGTTGGGGCCCCAGTCTATAACCTCCATTACCCTGGCCCAAGAAACGGGCAAACAGGACGTGCAGGGGGTGCTGGGTAACACATTAATCATACATTCATTCAACAAACGCTGGTGGATGGCTCTGTGCCAGGTGCTGGACCAGGCTCCATGTCCCAAAGTGCAGCAGATGTAGGCCTTCCCACGAGGAGCTCCCAGCTGGATGGAAAGACAGACAAGGCAACAAAGAATAAAGTGCAGAGGGGCGCACTCCACAACAGAGAAGCCCTGGAGTGCCACTGGGATGCACAGGAGGGGCCCTGGATGAGGGCACAGGGAAGGATTCCAGGAAGAGTCAGTCCTAGAGGGACATTTTTAAGGTGAAGTAAGATGCAGTGGACTAAAGATGGGTGGAGAAGTGTGTTCCAAACAGAACAGCCTATGTAAGCTCTGAAAGCAGCAAATTCGCAGAATACATCCAGGCACCCACAAGCCATTTGGCTATGGCTCAAACAAAAGGCTGTAGGAAGGAGGGGAAGCCCTCTGTAAGTCAGAGAAGGTGGGCACCATGATGAAATGGTGCTTAGTCTGGAAAGGAGGCCAGGGGTGGGTTGGAAGACCACTTTTCCTCCCATCCCTCAGTGTATCACACCCTGCAGGCTGCCTTGCCAGCATCATGTTCAGGTGTCTGGTGGTCTTATGCTTCAGGGAAGCTTGGTTAATCCAAACCAACCACATTAATTCTACTCCTCTTGCCAGAGATTGGTTTAGGTGTGGGCTCATGATGCCATTCTGGCCGTTGAAGGATGAGAAGGCATCAGATGGGTGTATTCTTGAAAACTTCTCTTTGCTTTTAAAAAGGAACACATGGAAAAAGTTATCTCCTCTCCAGCCTTTGACTGTTATTGTGGGAGGATGTGTCACTTGGGGCTGCAGCAGCCGTTTTGCGACCATGAATACAGACAGACTTGCAGACAAAGCCAGGCTGTGGATGCCAGCACAGAAAGGTAGAATGATCAAGGGTTCATGCTAGGCCACTAAATGAGCCAACTGAGCATAGGCCTACCCCAGCCTTCTGGCTACATGAGAGAATAAGTTCCCAGATGGTCGAGGCCATTTTGAGTTGGTTCTTTGCCTCGCAGCCAGACGCATCTCTGGCATTTACTGAGAAGCCTCTTGGGGCTGCAAAGCAATATGATGTGTGATTCCTGCCTCCCAACGCTCGAATGCAATTTTCTCAAAAGCGCATGCAGAAGTCAGTGAGGTTCTGGCCTGACTGGAGCAGAGGCAGCACATTGAGGTCAGGACCCCATAGCTGAGGTTTGGTAGACAGGAGACAGAGTTTTGAAGGCTTCTGAACAAGGCAGTGACATGATGAAAACTATAATGAAAGATTACTCTGGTGAGAGTGTGGAAGGTGACTTGGAAAGTACTGAAGGACTGGGAACTGAGAAGTTATTACCAGGATGAAGATAAGATGCTTAAATAGTACAGCAGACCTTGAAAAGAAGAAAAGACCCTCAAGGGCCTTTTGAAGCAGTCAGTCCCCCAGGCAGGGTTTCCCATTAGAGTCTCCTGTGGTGCAACAACCTTCGAGCAACCACCTGCTGTGAACGGTGCACCCTGGGAGAGACGAGCCTCTGCCTCGCTCCCTACAAGGGCTGTGCTTAGGGCAGCACCAGCACTGGGCAACCTTCGCCCTGAGCACTGCCCTCCTGATCTATGTCCTGAAGCAGCAGCAGGAGGGATTTCTGGGCCTTAGTGATTCTGAATCCCCTAAGACACCGGTGTGGCGCCTCTCCCTGAGAGTGCCGGAGGTTTGGGGGTCACTCTGCACTGGTGCATGTGTGTGTATCAGAGAGAGATAGAGAGAGAGAATGTGAGCCTGTGCACACACCCATCTCTTATTGGCTGTGGGAACACAGCCAAGTTACTTAAACGCTCTAAGCCCTAAGTTGTCTATTTGTAAGACAGGAACAATAATAGCTAATATTCATTGAGCATTTATTCCAAGCCAGGCACTACTCTAGGTTTTTACAAACATGAAGTCTCACATTTACACATAATCCTTACAAGTCTATGATTTTGAAACTTTTATCTCCCTTTTACAGATGAGGAATCCCAGAGGTTAACCGATTTACCCAAAGCTACACAGCTAATAATGGGCAGAGCCTCTTTGAACCTGGGTATTCCAAACCACATGTTCTTTTATTTTTTATTTTTTTGAGATGGAGTCTCGCTCTGTCACCCAGGCTGGAGTGCAGTGGTGCGCTCTTGCCTCACTGCAAGTTCCGCCTCCCAAGTTCACGCCATTCTCCTGCCTCAGCCTCCTGAGTAGCTGGGACTATAGGCGCCTGCCACCACGCCAGGCTAACTTTTTTGTATTTTTTTAGTAGAGATGGGATTTCACCATGTTAGCCAGGATAGTCTCGATCTCCTGACCTCGTGATCCACCCACCTTGGCCTCTCAAAGTGCTGGGATTACAGGCGTGAGCCACCGTGCCCTGCCCCAAACCACATGTTCTTAACCACTTTGCTCATCTCATGCAGTGTGGTGAGCACTGAATGCCTGGAAGAGAGCACGGCCAGTGCCTGGCATTGCACCAGCTCAGTGGAAGCTCCCAGTCAGCCCAGCTGTTATTGCACTCCCAGTGCATGTACGTGCCTGCTTCAGGGGGCTCAACGAGGAATGAGATGGAGCCTCTTTGCATGCCCAAAATAACAGCTCAGCATGGAGGACTGATACATGTGCTCATGGACATACATGCACCCAGCACATACATGCACTCCAGCACACATACATACATGCACTCCAGTACATACATGTGCTCCTGCACATACATGCACTCCTACACATACATGCATTCCTGGACATACACGCACACACCTGTGTGTGCAGAGCCTTCTGCAGACACATGGGACATTCAGACAGCTATGCGGTCCTCACCCTCAGACGCCTGGGAGTGTAATAACAGCTGGGCTGACCGGGAGCTTCCACTGAGCTGGTGCAATGCCAGGCACTGGCCATGCTCTCTTCCAGGCATTCAGCGCTCACCACACTGCATGAGATTAGCAAAGTGGTTAAGAATATGTGGTTTGGGGCAGGGCACGGTGGCTCACGCCTGTAATCCCAGCACTTTGAGAGGCCAAGGTGGGCGGATCACGAGGTCTGGAGATCGAGACCATCCTGGCTAACACAGTGAAATCCCATCTCTACTAAAAAAATACAAAAAAATTAGCTGGGCGTGGTGGCGGGCGCCTATAGTCCCAGTTACTCGGGAGGCTGAGGCAGGAGAATGGCGTGAAGCCAGAAGGTGGAGCTTGCAGTGAGCCGAGATCGCGTCACTGCACTCCAGCCTGGGTGGCAGAGCGAGACTCCATCTCAAAAAAAAAAAAAAAAAAAAAAAAAAAGGAACATGTGATTTGGAATATCCAGGTTCAAAGATGCTCTGCCCATTATTAGCTGTGTGGCTTTGGGTAAATTGGTTAACCTCTCTGTGCCTGGGATTCCTCATCTGTAAAAGGGAGATAATAAAAGTTTCAAAATCATAGACTTGTGAGGATTATGTGCAAATGTGAGACGTAATGCTTGTAAAAACCTAGAGTAGTGCCTGGCCTGGAATAAACGCTCAGTGAATATTAGCTATTATTGTTCCTGTCTTACAAACAGAAAACTTAGGGCTTAGAGAGTTTAAGTTACTTGGCCATGTTCCCATAGCCAATAAGAGACAGGTGTGTGCAGAGGCTCACATTCTCTCAGGGGACATACACAAGATCCCAAGCCAATTGGAGAGAAAGCCACATAACCACAGGGGGGACAATTAATGAATAAGCCCTGGGGGAAGAAGCCCTGGACTGGTACAGCCCAGGTTCCCTTAGGCACTGCTAAGCCAGCCTCGGGCCTTGGGGCCTTCATGGATGCCCCTTCTGTGGGACTCTGTGGACAGTGAACCTTGGCCAGTCGCTCTCTCTCCCCATCTCCCAGCCCCCAGTGTGCTGGGCACAGAGGGATTCCGGCCTTGAGGTACACAGCTCACTATATCAGAATCTCCTACAGAATCCGTTTTAAAAATTAGATTCCAGGCTGGACACGGTCGTTCACACCTGTAGTTCCAGCACTTTGGGAGACCGAGGCCAGTGGATCACTTGAAGCCAGGAGCTCCAGACCAGCCTGGCCAACATGGCAAAACCCTGTGTCTAACCAAAAATACAAAAATTAGCCAGGAATGGTGGCATGTGCCTGTAATCTCAGCTACTCAGGAGGCTGAGGCAGGAGAATCAAGTGAACCCAGGAGGTGGAGATTGCAGTGAGACAAGATCGTGCCACTGTGCTCCATCCTGGGTGACAGAGTGAGATCCTGTCTCAAAAAATAAAAAACAAATTAGATTTCAAGACCCCGGCCCAGGACCAGACTCAGAATCTCTACGGCTGTGGCCCTTGACTATGGTCCTCCTGGCAGCCCCACCCAGGCCCAGACTGAGTCAAACCCCCAGGCTAAGGTCCAGAAGTCTGTTTCAAGTCTTAGGCACATTTAAGTTTGAGAAGCCCTTTTCTAGGGGCCAGGCTGCAAAACCCACCTTTTAAACGACCCTTCCAGGTGATTCAGAAAGGTTTGACAGCTCAATCAGGATAGGAGCGGTTAGGTATAAAGACAGCAGCCAGGAAGCCAAGAGGTCGGTGTTCTTGTTCCAGTTCTGCTAACATGCATCTGTTTGGACAACTCCTTCCCTTGTCTGGGCCTCAGTTTCCCCATCTGCACAATATGAACACTGGACTCTGTCATCTGTGGGCTCCCCTTCACTCCCAGTGTCCTGTGATCCTATTAAATACCTTTGAATACAGACTTCCCAGTTCAGAGCTGACCACCAGGAAACAGAGCAAAGTACCAATTTCAGAAGGCCAAGCACATAGCTCCTAAGATCACACGTGGCCAGAACCTAAGGTGTCACTGAATACCTGAGGACCCCCTGAGTCTGCCCAGAAGCCGCAGGCAGAGGATGAGCAAAGCTCAGAGAGGGCCCACACGGAGTCACCCCCTCACCTGCAGCACGACGTTGACAGCCATGGCTTTAAAGGAGTAGGGGGTGGAGGAAATGCCAAAAGCCACGAACAGGGCAACAGCCAAGGTCACAATGTTGGTCATGATCTCCAGCCTCAACGACATCCATCGCGTGGAAGATAGAAACAACAGCAGGTAGTTATTCTGCGCATCAGTCAGCCTCTTAAACCTGAGAAGGAAAGCACAGACTAAGAACCATGTGTTTGTCTGACCTAGGGTCTCCCCGGGTCAGGGTAGATACCGGCTGCTTCCTCCAGCATCCAGTTCCCCACTCCCAGCAGCAGGGCCTGATTTTTCTTTGGGGAGTTCCTCCCTACCCCTTTCTCAGCCATGAATTTGGGTGAAGTTGACCTGACTCCTAACCCAGATTGAGGAGTAGGCTCTGCTGATAAGGCCCATCCTCAGCACGTGCTCCTTGCCTAACCTCTGTGACTCACTCAGGGATGGGTGAGTTACCCTAAATTGGCCACAGAGAGTGAATAAACGCCAGCACGTGTGAGTGAGTGTGGGCATGATTCCTTTCAGTGGGACGATGGGAGATCTGAAACTACCATTCTGCTACTAGGAGGGGAGCCTGGAGCCACCAGAGGGTCTCTGGGAGCTTAAAGGTAAAATAACACCGTGGAAGGCAGAGCAGTAAAACCGAGACACCCGGGGAACATTAGCTGAGTCTCTGGATTAAGCCTCACTTTAGCAAGTCCTCCTCCCCAGCCTTTTGTTATGAAAATTTTTATAAGTACCAGGAGATGGAAAGCTTGATTTAATGAACATCTGTATACCCTCTAATGAAAATTTTTTAAAGTACCAAGAAATTAAAAAGTTGATTCCATGAACATCTGTATACCCTCTACCTAATTTAGCAATTGTTACTATTTTGCCATATTTAAGTCATATTTTTAAGCTAGTTTGCATTAGTTTTTTCTGTCACTTCCAACCAATAGAGACCTACCAATTTCCAATTTTCACATACCACCATCACAGTTTTCCATGTCAATCACAACCTATACTGTTATTTGATTAGTATTCTTATTTTACTTGCTTTGAGAATGTATATTAAAAGAAACTTTAATCACAACCCTATATTATATAAATAATGGGTTTGATATGTTAGTTGCATTTTTTCTAAAGTACATTCAAATAAACCTTTGATTATTGAAATTAAATATTCATTTACACATCAACTAAAACCATCTTACCATCTGAGTGGGCTATCACCCCAGCACAGTGGCCCTTCTGACTCACTCTGTCCATACCCTCTGAACCTTTGCATAAGACATTCCAAATTCTGTCCACCTTACCTTTCTATACTGATTGAGTCACCTCCACCTTGAGGCCTTCCCAGATTAAACACAACAGACCCTGGTCACTCTGTGGCCCCTGTGCTCAAGCCACCTTGCTATCCTTCAAACCTACTTCCCCCATCTCATGGTCTTTGCATTTACTGTCCCCTCTACCTGGAGAGCTCCTACCCACATATTTCCATAGCTCAACCCACACTTCATCTCAGGGTCCTTTTCTCTGAGACCTTCCTCAACAACAGCTCCAATCCCTCCAGTCTCTCTTCATCTGCTTATCTTAGTATATACCATGGGGCAGGGTTCTCAGTGTGGGCTGAACGAATGCACCGCTCCAGGATCCCCTCAGTCCTAGAGTCTGCACAGACCTTGAGTGGTCTATAATGCCACTGAGAGAGCAGGTGCCACAGTTCATCCAATATTCCAGCTCACTGAGCACAGACCGTCTCCCAAATGTGTGCCCAAGTCTTACCCAGGCTTCAAGGCCAGCTCAGATGCCATGCCACCTCCTCCCGAAAGCCTTCTCTGATTCCCCCAGGCCACCTCCTTCCCCTCTGAACTCCCAAGCAGTTTATTTGCCCCTCTCTTATGCCATCTAGCTTCTTCAATCATGTATAATTACAAAAACATGTGCCTGTTTCTCCCTTTTCCACCAGACTATGAACTTCTTGTAGGTGAAGACCGTTCTTGATTATTCTCTACAAACAGATAAGTTCATGTTACACCATTAAACCTCAACAACAATCATAGGACTTGTTTGTTTGTTTCAACATTTAGGAGGCAAATCTATGGCATGAGTAGTGAAGGAAGTTCTATTATTTAGAAAGCTATTGTTCCTCATTATTTTGTTAAGGATAGATATTTGTTTGGAAGTGAAAGAAATAACATAATGCAAGATGTGTTTGCACAGTAATGCACCTTATCATTAAATGTATGTATACATATGTCCATACATATATATACAATATATACAAGGTCTTTAAAGTTTACAAACATTTTTCCTATCACTTACATTTTTCATTCTTATAAATGAAAGAATGGTTCAGCAGGTTCTGGAGGCTCAGAGAAATAAGCCCATCGAACAATGTGCTCTCTGATGCTTTTGAAGATGATGCCATTCCCAGACGCTCCATTCTTTCCCTGCTCCCCACCACCCCTGTGGTTCCATCATTCTCAAATGGCAGCAGAAGGACTCACTGGCTGATGAAGTCTTCAGTTTTTCCATAGACGTGGATGGAGCTCAGGCCTTGCAGAGAATTGAGGATATGAGAGAATAAAGGAGACCGGCTATAGTTCTCCAGTCTCTTGAACACACCAATGGCCTTCTTGAACATCCTGCATGGACAGTGGAGGTAAGGGACCTGGACCGTCCACCTCTGGGACCATCTAGTCTGGGTTGGTCCCAGCCTTGCTCCCCAAGTCACAAGCAAAAAGAACCTACTCACATATAATAAACGAAGCAAATAACCATGATTATGGCTCCCATTAACAGGATATATGGAGACAGCACACTGACAATCAACAGGACGGCGATCACCATTAAGGACAGGAGCAGGAACTGCTCTGAAAGGATGGGCAAGAGCTGGTCCAGCTCTTCCAAGTCTCCTGCGAAGCAGTTCAAGAGCCGGCCTATTGGGATGGTGTCAAAGAAACTCATGGGGCAGTGGAAAACCTGCAGGGACAAAATCAACGCGGACCATGAGAAAAGCTGCAGGCCTTCCCCAAGATTGGATGAAGATGCCTGTTACCGTTGACTCTAAAGAGCCATTGATCCCAGAGGTCTCCAGGGCAGGCAACGTAGAGCATTGGTTTAGAAGCACGGATGGGCTCCACGGCTACCTGACTCCTCCACCTACTGCTGTCTGACCTCGGGTAAGTACTGAGCTCCTCTGAGTCTCAAGGTCCTCGTTAGTCAAATGGGGATGAAAACGATGCTTCATAGAGTTGTAGTGAGGATCACACAACTCCTCAAATATGCTAGACACTGAAGTGTATAATTTAAAAGGGTGAATGTATGGTATATGAATTATATCCTGTAAAGCTATTAGAGAGAGGGAGAATACATTAAAAATGCTCAGAGCAGTGCCTGCCCCTGAGGTAGGAGGTGAGACTTGACTCTGGAGGCGGGGTTTGAACGCCAGACCAAATTGAGGACCAGCTAAAACAGGGGTGGGGTGGAAGCCACTTTCCATAAGACAGGCCCACCAGTGTGTCATGTCAGTTTACCACTGCCATGGCAACACCCAGGAGTTACCACCCCTTTCTGGGTCATCAATGACTTGATGACTTGGAAGTTGCCACCCTTTTCCTAGAAACTTCTGTATAAACTGTCCCTTAATCTACATGTAATTAACAGTAGGTATAAATATGACTGCAAACCTGCCCTGAGCTGCAGCTCTCAGCACACTGCCTACGGGGTAGCCCTGCTCTGCAGGGTCAGTCACAGAGCTGCAACACTGCCAGAACTGCAACACTGACACTTCAGTAAAGCTGTTTTCTTCTACCCTACCACTGGCTTGCCCTTGAATTCTTTCCTGGGCAAAGCCAAGAACCCTTATGGACTAAGCCCCAATCTGGGGTTTGCCTGCCCTGCATCACCCCCAGTAGGGCATTCTACCAATACCAGCTCTTATTATTTTCTACAGATGGGACCATTTTCACTCAGGACTGCCAAAGATTAGGAGCAGCAATCCTACTGGGTTGCACACGATTTGGACCCTTGGATCAAATTTAGCCATAACTGACCCCTTCTTGAAGGTGGCACCTCCAAGTTGATCTCTAACAGCCAGTGGCCATGAGGCCTTCTGGAGATCAAAGGACATTTCAAACCACAAGGTAGGCTCTAACAAAAGCATTTAGTTTGGTGTCCTTGTTTTGCAGATGAGGAAACTGAAGATTGCAGAAGAGGAAGTGGCTCTGTAACTTACTCATTACGCAAGTGGTTAATGGCAAAACCATGATCCAATTAGGCCTTCTGAGGCTTCCCCAAGCCTGGCACAGTCACTCTTCACAGAAGGCAATTTCTTAAAGGTTCATGGCACTGACCAAATGACCACCTACATTTCCCCATGTACTTCTCAAGCTATAATGCAAGAAGTAGAAATGAATAGAAGCCAATGGCATCTATTAAAGCCAAACTCACAGAAAGAGGAGGGAAGGACATTCTGACTGTTACTAAGTGTAATTATTTGAGCCATGAAGTGTTCTCTGTAGCTGCTCTCATCGCAAATGCATGGATACTGCTGACCAAGTGTAGTTCTCATGTATGTTTGCTTTCTAGCTGGTGGGGTAGTGAGGGTTGGAGGGGGCAGATTTAAAGCCTCCTTGCTTTTTCTGCCTCTAAAATGCCTTCAATTTTATTTCCAGAATGTTTTGTTAAATACTTGAGCTAAAGCAGTCAGAATTGTCATGATCACTCAGAGGAATCAAAGGGCAAAAGGGTCACCCCTTCAAGGACTCTGAGCACGCCTTGCAGGTGAGGGGCATGGCGGGGTTGTGGAGGAGACAGGAGCGGACATCAGCTCCACTGTGGGTGAGGAAGATGCATCTGTGGAAGCCCAGCACTACTTTGGATTAGGGACCAATGGTGGCGACAAAGGGAAAAGGGTTTCAGTTTCTGATTGTCTTCTAAGTATCAAAATGATCTGGGGTTGTTCTTGTTTGTTCATTTTTGCTTCATTTTTTTCTGTTGTGCTTGCAGTTGAGCGAAATTTTTCAGATTTGTCCTTTACTTGTGATTCTTTAAAACTACAAAGACAAATTTAAAGTTTAAAAAGCCACGAAAAGGACGGGAAAAAGGAAAATATTTTAAATACGAAACACGTTTTCATGGAAAGAAACTTGAACATTTCTCAAAATTAAAATACAAAATGTCATTTAGAGGCATGGGCACTGGATATTTCTAGAATCTTGGAATGTGCTGTCAAAAGAAACTCAGATAACACCTTGAGGGCCAAGGGCCACCCCCAGAAGCTGGGTGGGAAAGTGTCAGGCCTCAGGTAGAATTTCCCCCTCCTGCTTTCTGGTTCTGCCAAGCTTTACCTGAGAGGTGGGGAAAAGCTTTGTCTCACCCTGCCAAAGTTGAAACACTTGATGGCAATGCAATTTGCGTTCAGTCTACAAGGAACGATGGGCCGCTCCTCACCTCCCGCATCTCCAAGTCAAAACCCCCACTCCCACCTCTGAGATTAGCCTTCCAGAACTCCATTCACCTCCCAGAAGTGCTCTGCTTTTGTTCACCTTCAGTCTCCTGGTCTTGAGCTGGCTAAATCTGATTCCTCCTTCAAGGAGTGAAGTCCCCAAGAAGGCTTTCTGGACTCTCCCCACTTTCTTCCCCTGCCCTCAAGCTAAGACAAGGTGCCTCTTATGTTCTCATGGCCCTGTGTTTCCCATCCCGTGATGAACTTTACATATCTATGACAATGGCCTGTTTTCTTGTCCATCTCCCCCATTAGACTATACAACCATGATGGCCCAAACCCTACCTGCACTGTGCATTCTCTAATGTAAGCCCCATGCCCACTGCAGAACCTGGCACATAGTAACACTTAGTGAGAGAGAGGAATGACATTTCCAAGAAGCAGTGTGATACCATAGGCAATTCAGTTTTTTTTTTTTTTTAAATGAGATAGGGTCTCACTGTCTCCCAGGCTGGAGTGCAGTGGCATAATCTCAGCTCACTGCCACCTCCACCTCCCTGGCTCAAGTGATCCTCCTTGCTCAGTCCCCCAAGTAGCAGGGACTACAGGCACAAGCCCCCATGTCCGGCTAATTTTTATATCTTTGGTAGAGACAAGATTTTGCCATGTTGCCCAGGCTGGTCTTGAACTCCTGAGCTCAAGCAATCCACTCACCTCAGGCCTCCCAAAATGCTGGGATTCCAGGTGTGAGCTACCGCGCCCAGCTGGCAATTCAGTATTCTAACCAAACACATATTCCAACTTTAACATATGTGAGATTTCAGTTTCCTCATATGTAAAATGAGGATAATATCCACTTCAAAGAGAACTCAGGGCAATCATAAGCAACTCTGTATACGACCATGCTCAGCCAGTGGAGGCCAGCGTCGCTGTGGCCCTCCATCAGGGGACACGGAGCTCTTAGAACCAGACTCCCAGCAGGAAAGCTCCGCTGCAGCTTCGTCACTCCCTTCTCACCAAGTGGCCTGGTTCACCCAGCTGCAACTACATTTTAGAAAAGGCAAAGCTATGAAGAGAGTAAAAAAGATCAGTGGTTGCCGGGAGTTTGAGAGTAGGGAGGGAGAGATGAATAGGTGGGACACAGGGTTTTGTTTATGGCAGGGGAACTATTCTGTACCATGGATGCATGTCATTATACATTTTTCAAAACCCATAGAATGCACAGCACAAAGAAAGGTGAACTATGGACATTCGTTAATAATAATAATAAAATAAAAATAATAAATAAATAATAAATAAAATAAAAAAAATAATAATAATTAATAATGTATCAATATTGACTCATCAATTGTAACAAATGTCCCACGTTAATGCAAGATGTTAAGAATAAGAGAAATGGGCCAGGTGCAGTGACTCACAACTGTAATCCCAGAACTTTAGGAGGCTGAGATGGGCAGATGGCTTGAGCCCGGGAGTTCAAGACCAGCCTGCGCAACGTGGCAAGACCTGTCTCTACAAAAATACAAAAATTAGCCAGGCCTGGTGGTGTGCGCCTGTGGTCCCAGCTACTCGGAGGTTAAGGTAGGGAGGACTGCTTCAGCCCAGGAGGTCGAACCTGCAGTAAGCTGTGATCACACCACTGCACTCCAGCCTAGGTGATAGGCAGGATAGGCAGGTATATAAGAACTCTCTGTACTTTCATCTCAATTTTTCTGTAAACCAAAAGTGCTCAAAAAATAAAGTTGGCTTGGTTCCAAGTCTTTGCTATCGTGAATAGTGCCACAATAAACATACGTGTGCATACATGTGCATGTATCTTTATAGCAGCATGATTTATAATCCTGAAGCTGGAAAGCATCATTCTCAGCAAATTATTGCAAGGACAAAAAACCAAACACCGCATGTTCTCACTCATAGGTGGGAATTGAACAATGAGAACACAAGGACACAGGAAGGGGAACAGCACACACCGGGGCCTGTTGTGGGGTGGGGGGAGGGAGGAGGGATAGCATTAGGAGATATACCTAATGTTAAATAACGAGTTACTGGGTGCAGCACACCAACATGGCCCATGTATACCTATGTAACTAACCTGCATGTGCACATGTACCCTAAAACTTAAAGTATAATAAAAAAATAATAATAAAATAAAGTTGGCTGGGCATGGTGGCTCACACCTGTGATTCTGGCTACTTAAGAGGCCAATGTGGGAGGATTGCATTAGCCCAGGATTTTGAGACCAGCCTGGGCAACAGAGCAAGACCCCATCTTTATACATAAATAAATAATTAAAGTCTACTAATTTAAAAAAAAATAGGCCAGGTGTGCTGGCTCATGCCTGTAATCCCAGCACTTTGTGGGGCCGAGGTGGATGGATCACTGGAACCCAGGAGTTTGAGACCACCTTGGGCAACGTGGTGAAACCCAGTCTCTACAAAAACTACAAAAATTAGTCAGATCTGGTAGCATGTGCCTGTACTCCCAGCCACTTGGGAGGCTGAGGCAGGAGGATCACTTCAGCCTGGAAGGCGGAGGTTGCCGTGAGTGGAGATTGTGCCACTGCACTCCAGCCTGGGCTACAGAGCTCTAAAAAATAAAAAAATAAAAATGAAGCTGGGCAAGTTCAGAGATCAGCCTTCGGCCCCGCCCAGCACCCAGGCCCATACCTTGTTGAAGAGCTTGTTGTGCAGGGCCGTGGATGCCTTCCTCGTGACCTTGGTGAAAATCCCTGAGGAGCAGACCCCCACACAGATGAGGAGCAGGGCGTTGAGCCCGTACACCAGCTGGTAGAAGGACAGTTGAGGATTGTCTGCCATGTTGCCCAGGTCTGCTGTGGTTCCATTGCTCTCTCGGCTGCTATTGGTCTTCAAGAAAGAACAGGAAGTCAGACTGCAGGTGTCCAGGGGGAAATTCAGTGGCAGGGAAAGCCTTCTCCCTGGGGACACATGAGACTCCGGGGCTGGTAGAAGGTGAAGCTGTTTGCCCAAACCTCCCTGCTCAGTGCTTAGTTACTCTCTTTTGCTCTTCATTCCCACTGCCCTGCCCTGCATCAGGCCCTCAGAGTCTGCCCCCTGGACACTGCAGCAGCTGGGCCCTTGTGCACGCTCTGCCGCGATGCAGCGAGAAGCTTGGGAACGTGATTTCCCAGAACTTCTGCCAGCATGGTTTCAGGTTAGATTCTGCCAAGGAGAGGCACCCACAGGGAAACAGAAAGGTGGAAGAGGAGAAGTCAGCATGCTCAGTGGCAACTGTGGGCAGGAGTGTGGGGTGTGGGGTTTTTCCAGAGGCTGGAAGGCATCCTGGGAATCACCCACTTCAGTTCAGCTGAGATCCTTGATGGCCAATTCCCCTCCAATGGTTGACTGAGCCTCTAATTCCCTATATTAAATCCTTGGAAGTTCTAAATACTTAGAGTGGCTTCTGCGCTCCTGACCCAAACCTCCTGGTACACGATCCAGAAATTAACCACGTGGAGCACTGTGGGAAAAGCATGGCTTCGATTCAAAGCACCAAGTTCAAGTCCCGGCCCTGTCCTGTCCTAGGGCAGGTTCTTCATCCTCTCTAGGCACAGGGTCCCCTTGGGAAAATAGAGACAGTGGAACCTTCCTCTGAATGTGGGTGGGGAGATTAGTGAAATAACTTGACACAGTGTGGCCCGTGGTGGCTCCCAGCTCACAAGACCAGAAGTATATTTTAAATAAACCACAGTATGGAGGCCAGCCTGGAGCTAAAGGAGACAGTTACTGCAGTGGAATGCAAAGATTCTTGGGGCACTGTCTGGGGATATAAATCTCTTGGTTTTCCAGTAAGACTGCACAGGCGACCACCCATTCTACAAAGGCCTGTGCCGGGGGAACCCCAGAGTCCTGGCTCCCCACAGTTCTCTCTGGAACACCAGCTCTGGGCTTGTCATGTGGGTCCCAAGCCATGCTCTGGCTCTTCTGGTCTCAAGGAGCAAGAAGTCACCCCACCTCACTCAAGCCCATAGAAACACAGCCCACCCACCTCACGGCACTCACCCCTGAGCCCTGCTCCAACCAGTAGCTCAGCCACCAGAAGCTGAAGATCGTGAAGAAGACAATCAGCACCATGAAGAAGAAAACTATGCAAGAGACCATGTAACCTGGGAGGGAGACAGTGGTGATGTGCAAGTGCCACAAACAGGTGCGAGGCAACGGCTGACTCAGCTGCTCGGCCATCTCTGTCTTTGAGTGCTTGGAAACCCTTGAGCCCCACCCACTGTGGACGCCTTGGAGGAATGGGAAGAGCTGGGTTCCAATGCCAGAGAGACCTGGGTTCAAATCCTGGCTCCACCACTTCCAAACCGTGTGACCTTGGATAAGGTACCAAATGTCAGCAACATGCCACTTCTTTACCTATGAAACAGTGATAACCTCACCAGCTTCAGAGCCATGCCGAAGATGACATGAGATAACGTGCGTCAAGCACTCAGCCCAGTGCCTGGCACAGGGCAGTGTTCTAGAGAAGTTAGTTCACCTTATGCAGGTCCTGCAGGTTCAGTTTTATAAATAATAATAACAGTTACCTTTTATGTGGTATGTACTATTATGTGCTATATGCCAGGAATAGTACTAAATGTGTGCATTATTTCTGAATTAGAAATTCCTATCCCCATTTTCAATAGTGCTATTGTGTGAATGTATGTGTCTCTCCAAAATTCATATGTTGAAACCAAATTCCCAAGGTGATGGTATTAGAAAGTGAGGCCTCTAGGAGGTGACGGCCATGAGGATGGAGCCCTCATGAGTGGCATTAATGCCCTTAAAAAAGAGGCTTCAGAGAGCTGCCTTCCTGGTTTTTTGTCCCTTTCACCATGTGAGGATACAACATTTATCCCCTCCAGGGATGGAGGATGCAGCGTTCAAGGCACCATCCTGGAAGTAGATACTGGGCCCTCACCAGACAACAAACTTGCCAGCACCTTGATCTTGGACTTCCAAGCCTCCAGAACAGTGAGAAATAAATTTCTGTTCTTTATAACCTACCCAGTCTAATATATGTTGTTACAGCAGCACAAATAGGCTAATAAAATGAGGAAACTGAATCTGAGAGGGGAACTCCCTTGCCCAAACTCACAGAGTTGGTGAGTGGCAGAGCTGGGATTTGAAGCAGTTAAGGGAAGGAAAAGGGAGGTTACACTCCTTGGGGCACTGCCTCCTGCTCTAGCACTCCTCTCATCTATTCATGCTCGCATGTCCCGTGCCCACAGTCTTTTCCCAAATTCTATCCTTCCTTCAAGGGCTATCTCTTCTTTGATGAGATTGGAGATTCCCTGGCCGCAGAGATCTCTCTTACCAACTGATGGAAGCAATGTCTTAATTCTCCAGCTAGATTCCAGGGTTGGTTCTTAGGTGACTTTATACCCCCTCCCCTCTACAGCTTGGCACAGGGCCTGGAACATAGTAGGCACTTTGTAAATACAGATCAATGTATGCTGCTAGATCCATTCATGCATTTCACAAGCATTTGCTGTTTCTTTCTCTGTCTGGGCAGGCCCTGGGTTACTCCTTGCAGGATACCCATAGTGGACGGGGTGGGGACGGCGTTCTGTGTACACAGCCTACCCCTTCCTCCCCCAGGCATGCAGACAGGAGACATCTTACACAAGGGTCAGCTTCCAAAGTAAACGATGAGTAAAAAGTTTCATGGAGTAAAAATTACTCTCAAAAATCTCTTAAATTACTTGATAAGTACAGCACCATATACTGAGTTTTGTGTTTACAACATTGTACAGTAAATATACATGATGATATATACCATTTAATAAGGCAGTAGCTTTGAACTTCTAATTGCCCTCTGCCTGCCTTAAGAAATAAAAATTAAGAAATTTTAAATCACACCAAAATAAAAGTCCCACCACTGTGACCTTTTGCGATGTGGCCACTATTTTCTCTCCGATTCTATTTCATGTCTTTCAGTGCTGCTCATGATAAACTCAGCCGATTGTAAAACCCGCTAAGGGAGCAGAGCCCAGAGTTTGAAAAACACTGAAATAATGAGGCAGGAGCACTTTGGGTGGCTGAGATGGGAGGATTGCTTGAGGCCAGGACCCAAGACCAGCCTGGTCAACACAGCAAGACCCCATGTCTATTCTATGTTTTTTAAATTTTTTTAATTAAAAAATAGAAAAACACTGAAATAATGAATATACATGAAAATATAACTTCCAACCTTGGCTTTGGTGGTAGAGTTGCTATAACTGAGTAGAGTTTGGTTTTGCAAGTTAGGCCAATAAATACTATGGCTCCTCTGGACCTCTCTACTTCACATGACCTCACATGTTCCAATCTGACCCAGTTTCAGGGATAGGGCTGCTCCAAGAGAGAGCCCTGGGCTGGCGTGGGGACCGTACCTCCAGCTGCCTGGATGTAGTGGTGGTAGATCCTCCACCTCAAGGAGCCTTCTTCCATCTCCTCCTCCTGTGTGAGCTGATGCTCTGGCACTGGGTCAGGGTAGAAGAAGAGAAAAATGGTATGCCTGCCAATCACATGATCTGCTTCCTTCTGTCTCTGGCTTCGATCCTGTGCCAGCTTTTCACTTTCCAGCTTCAGTGCCCCACCTACGTCTAAGGTTTTTCATGGAAGACTCTACTGAAAGAAACCTTTGTCCTGGGCTCCAGAGCCTGGAAAGGGATCCATCCTTAGCCATTTAATAAACTATGGAGGGACTAGGGGGTCTCACGTGTGTGATGGGCTGAGAGAAATGCAG
This sequence comes from Nomascus leucogenys, assembly GCF_006542625.1. Classification (NCBI taxonomy): domain Eukaryota; kingdom Metazoa; phylum Chordata; class Mammalia; order Primates; family Hylobatidae; genus Nomascus; species Nomascus leucogenys. The sequence goes on along the minus strand of NC_044382.1, from coordinate 72,038,062 downwards.
GAAAGAAAACCATCTGCGACCAGAAAACCTAGGTTTCAGAACTGTCACTATGACACTGTGCAACATCAGGCAAATCACTTAACCCTTCTGTTTCCTTGTCCAAGAAAATGGAAAGTCGAGAGGTTTGCTAAGATGCCCTGCAGCCATACACTTCTGAGATAATGCTTCACAAAACAGCCCTGACACCAGCTCAGGTGAACTCTTGGCCTTGAGCTTGGCCTGAAGACCAGTACCTGGAGATGCCCATAGATGCTTCTGATGATAATCATAACAACAACCATCACGACAGTGACTGTCTGCTGCTGCTGCCTGCTATTCTCCCTTCTAATAAAGACACCCCAGTATTTCCTGGGGAAGGGTGCTCTTTTTCTGGAATTTTAATCCTGAGGGAAATTACACCAGGATGGAAATTTTTGGAGTAGGTTTTCTTCAAAAAGACTCAGTCGGTGGCCGGGCGCGGTGGCTCATGCCTATAATCCCAGCACTTTGGGAGGCCGAGGTGGGTGGATCACTTGAGGTCAGGAGTTTGAGACCATCCTAGGCAACATGGTGAAACCCGGTCTCTACTAAAAATACAAAAATTAGCCGGTGTGGTGGTGTGTGCTTGTAGTCCTAGCTACTTGGGAGGCTGAGGTACGAGAATCACTTGAACCTGGGAGGCAGAGGTTGAAGTGAGCCAAGATCGAGCCACTGTATTCCTGCCTGGGCAACAGAGCAAGACTCTGTCTAAAAAAAAAGACTCAGCTGGAGACAGGAGCCTACAATATGACGGCACTGTTTAGGGGGCTTCCCTATATATGACCTCATCTAATCTCCACTACAACCCTGTGGAGTTAAGTACCATCATCTCCACCTTTGCCGAGAATTCAGAGAGGTTAAGTTAGATGGCTAAGGTCACACAGCTTTGTAAGCAGCAGAGCTGGGATTCAAATCCAGAACTGTCTTACTTGAAAAATGGAAGTTGCTCCCTTCTACTCTGCCCCAGACAAGAGCAAAGCCATGAGCTTCCAGACATCTGGGGCTAAACCCAATTCATTTCTGATCCCTAATACCTTTGCTCTCAATATTTACTCTCTTGCAATGTGTAATGAATGAATGTCTAGATGCCTGGCCAAGTCTTAAATCTGTGCCACTCAGAGCCAAAGCTACCCCCTATCTTTCCTCTGCTGTACAACCTTAGCTGTGCCCCCCACAACACTCACTTCCTGGATTCTTCAGGCCTCCTGCCCATCAGTCTACACCCCATGGCGCTCAACTACTTGGATCTGGAACCTGTGTATGTAAATGCTTAGGGTCTCAAGACACTGAGGGACATGGCCCAGTCTGGGGTCGAGGAGGAAACACTGGGACCTCTGGAGGACCCAGGCAGGCATGCAGACATTCTTGTCCTGTCTCCCACACCATTACCAGCATTTCCGTTGAGAGACTCTTCCAGGGAGGTGGCCAGAGCCTGACTTTCTACCTTTGGCTTCTCTGCTATCTTTGCTGTGTCCTGCAACATGTCCTGGGGAGAGAGCACAGGCCCTGAGTACACGTGCGTCCACTGTGGGCAGTGAGGGCGGTGGGGCAGGACTCACCGATGTGGCTTCTTTGTGCATCTTCTGGATAAGTTGGGCATATTTCCCCTTTTTCTGCATTAACTCACTGTGAGTTCCATTTTCACAGATTTTCCCATTTTCCAACAAAATGATCTGGTCACAAAATTCTAAGTACTGGACAGTCAGAAGAAAGAAAGGCTTCAGTAAGCACATGGAAAGATGTTTGATTTTACTATTCACCAGGAAAATGTAAATTTAAACCATGATAAAATATTATTTCATACCAACAGATGAGCAAACATTTAAAAGTTGGACAACTCCAAGTGTTGGTGATGATCTGAGGTAAAAGGAACTCTCCTTAACTATCAGGAGGATTGTAGATTAGCACAACTACTTTGGAGAACAATTTGACCTATTCAGTAACATGGAAGATTTTTGAAGAATTATGAACCAACAATTCCTAAAACCCTACCTGAAAAAACTCTCAAACGTGTACAAAGGTACACGTAGAAGGATGTACACTGAAGTATTTTTTTTTGTAAAAGTGAAAAATAAGAAACAACTGTTCATCTTGGAGAAATAAATTCTGGTACATTCAGATATTGGAATGCTATACCAAGCAGGATTAAATAAAGTTATAAGGCTGGGTGCAGTGGCTCATGCCTGTAATTCCAGCACTTTGGGAGGCCAAGGTGGACAGATCACAAGGTCAGGAGTTCAAGACCAGCCTGGCCAATACGGTGAAACCCCATCTCTACTACATATACAAAAATCAGCCAGGTGTGGTGGCTTGTGCCTGTAGTCCCAGCTACTCGGGAGGCTGAGGCAGAATTGCTTGAACCTGGGAAGTGGAGGCTGCAGTGAGCTGAGATTGTACCATTGCACTCCAGCCTGGGCAACAGAGTCAGACTCTGCCTCAAAAAAAAAAAAAAAAAAAAAATATATATATATATATATATATATATGTATATAAAGTTACAAGTATCAACATGGAAGATCTCAAAAAACATAATGTTGAGGGAAAAAAGGAAATTACCAAAGGGAACAGAAAGTAAAAAATAAATTCTATAAAGTTTAAAAATATGCAAAAGGAATTTCTTCACGTCTAGAGATTCATGCATATGCTGTAGAAGTATGAAGACATGCATGGAAACAATAAACAACAAAGTCAGGAGAGCAGAAAGGGAGAACTGGAACAGAATTGGAGAGTGGAATCAGTGTTTTATTGTTTAATCTGGGTGGTAGATACATTGGTTTTTATTAATTATTTTCTAAACCTTGTTTACGTCTTAAATATTTTATACCAAAAAAATAGTAAAGCAAAAATAAGGAGTGAGAGAAAAAGAAACAGAAGAAGAAGGAGGAGAGAAAATAATAAGGCACTGTGGCCAATGCCATCTATGAAAATATTCAAGGGAAAATGACCCAGGAGAAGCAGCACCAGAAGCAGTCATTGCACTGCGGTCATCATCGGTAAGAAAACACGCTGAGATGGCTCTCAATCTAAGAATGGGAGACTTGGGGAATTCTTTTCTGAGAGATTGGTTTCTTTTTCTTTTCTTTTCTTTTTTATTGATTGATTGATTTTTTTTTTTTTTTGAGACAGGGTCTTGTTCTGTTGCCCGGGCTGGAGTGCAGTGGCACTCACAGCTCACTGCAGCCTTGACCTCCGGGGCTCCATCCTCCCGCCTTCGCCTTCCCAGTAGCTGGGACCACAGATGCACCACAACGCCTGGCTAATTTTTAAAATTTTTGTAGAGATGGGAGGTCTCTCTACGTTGCCCAGGCTGGTCTTGAACTCCTGGTCTCAAGCAGTCCTCCTGCCTTGGCCTCCCAAAGTGCTGGGATTATAGGCATGAGCCACCATGCCCAGCCTGTTTTCATTTTTTATAACTTGAAAAGCAGGGGTCCATTCAAAAAATTTTGAAGAAAAGGAGACCATAAAATTTGTTCTCAATTTTTACCAGCACAAAAATCTTCTACCAGTCTGTTTGCTTTGTGTGGAAAGCAGAGGAAATCCAAGTTTTTTACAGCCCTCCCCAAATATGGAGGAGTCTAACCTGAGATGAGGACGGCTGCTGGGAGGCTGTTACTGAATCACACTCTGAAATGGCAAAGGCTTGAGGATCTACGTTATCCATCAATCACAGTCAGAGCCCTGGAGGGGTGCTAACCTGCAGCTGGTGGGTCACCAGGACGACCGTCTTCCCCCTGAGTGTCTTCTTAATGCACTCCTCAAAAATGTGCTTTCCCACGTGGGCATCCACAGCAGACAGGGGGTCGTCCAGCAGGTAGATCTGACGGTCAGAATAGACGGCACGGGCCAGGCTGATCCTCTGTTTCTGCCCCCCAGAGAGGTTGAGGCCCCGCTCCCCAATCTGCAGACAGGCAGTAAAAGGCACCATGTCTAGACAGCGAGCACAGCCAGGTGCGCTCAAATGGGTAGACAGATGTAGCAGACAGAACCCCCTCAGTACAGACCAAGATATGCACACACTCCAGGATATCTGATAATTTGGCATTCTGGACTTAAAAATACATATATATCTCACTCATACGTGGGAGCTTAAAAGCTGATCTCGTGGAGGTAGATAGTAGAATGATGGACACCAGAGGCTGGAAAGGATTTTTGGGGGTAGGGAAGGGAGGTGAGAATGAAGAGAGGTTGGCTGATGGATACAAACATCAATAGATAGAAGGAATAAGTTCTAATGTTTGATAGCAGAATAGGGTGACTATAGCTAACAACAATGTGTTGTATATTTCAGCAGAGCTAGTAGACAGGAGTTGAAAAGTTCTCAGCACAATAGAAATGATAAATACTCAAGGTGCTGGGTACCCTAAATGCCCTGACCTGATCATTACATATTCTACAGATATAACAAAACAGCACAGGTACCCAAAAAGCATGTACAAATACTATGCATCAATAAAAATATTTTTCAAAACGTGGTTAGTAGGGGATGAATAAATTTCTTCTCAATTAATTAAAAATCTTATAACTCTCCATGTATCCCCTGAATCTAAATTTAAAGATATATGACTTTTAAAAAATTGTAACTCTTACTTAGATACAATTTTTCTAAACCTATCAACTTCTAGGAGGCAAACATTAAACTATTAAAAATTCAGATAATAAAATAAGTCACTCATTCCCAAGTAAGAGCACTGTCTCACATATTATTCTGGTTTTATTTATTTGGTTTTTTGAGATAGGGTCTCCTCTGCTGCCCAGGCTGGAGTGCAGTGGCGCCAGCAATCATGGCTTACTGCGACCTCCGTCTCTCAGTCTCAAGCGATCCTCCCATCTCAGCCTCCTGAGTAGCTGGGACTACAGGCGGTGCCACCACACTTAGCTAATGTTTTTAAACCTTTTTTTTTTTTTTTTTTTTTTGTAGAGATGAGGTCTCACTATATTGCCTAGGCTGGTCTCAAACTCCTGGGCTCAAGCAATTTCTCCTATCTTGGCCTCCCAAGGTGCTGGGGTTACACTGGACCTAGCCTTATTCAGGTTTTTAATCTCCATTGACAGCACCTGTCAACTTGTGGGACCGTTGGCCTGGGTTAGAGGTGTCGTCAAAGACTATTTGCACTGTGTACACCCACTCAACAGACCAGAGCTGCAATGGCTGCAAGGAGCTTTACTGATGCTGGAAGGACCATCTCATACGGCACCTGCTGTGATAGGAGTTGAGGGTGGAAACCCAAGTTACTGAGCATGTTTTGCAGATTAGCACTCCAGGCAGCTGCCAGCTGGCCCATCCCTCCTTCGGGCTCTGAGGAAGTGGGAGCTGGAGTGTAAGTCCTAGTTCCTGTTCTATCCTGACTGCTTGAAGTCTCTGTAGAGAAGAATCAGAGTTGAAATGGTGGCAGAGAAACCTCCTGTCCCTGCCGTGCTTCCAGGCTACCACTGTGTGACCTTGGACAACCTGCTTGATCTGGCCAAAGCACAGTTTCCCCATTCATGCATTTACTTATTCATCAAACACTATTCAATGCCTACTGTGCTCTTACAATAATAGTTAACACTTACTCTAGGCCAGGCACTAGTCAAAACACTTTGTATTAACTCATTTAAACCTCAAAGCAATCCGATCAGGTCAGTACTCTTATTTATGCCATTTTACAGATGAGACCTTGTTCTTCCTATTGAAGAAACAACCTTGAATAAGATCATTGAGCTCTCTGCCATCAAGGATTTATAGTCCCAGCTTTAAAAGAAGAAGAATAGGCTGAGCGCAGTAGCTTATGCCTGTAATCCCAGCACTTTGGGAGGCCGAGCTAGGTGGATCACATGAGGCCAGGAGTTTGAGACTAGCTTGGCTAACATGAAAAAACCCTGTCTCCACTAAAAATGCAAAAATTAGCCGGACCTGGAGGTGCATGCCTGTAATCCCAGCTACTCAGGAGGCTGAGGTATAAGAATCTCTTGAATCTGGGAGGTGGAGGTTGCAGTGAGTTGAGATCGCACCACTGTACTCCAGCCTGGGTGACAGACAGAGAACAAGACTCCCCTTCAAAAAAAAAAAAAAAAAAAAAAAGGAGAATAAGAAGAAGAAGAAGAAGAATTAAGAGACTACCCTCCTGAGGTTATTGAGATTATCGTGACTCTCACCTAAGACACTACATTCAAGTCACTAGAATAGCACCTTGCATGTAGTAAGTGTTCAACAGACTGAGCTATTACTAGACCATTAAAATCAAGAAGGCAATGCCACTTTTTTCTCGGGTGAGGGTCGTATGTGTATTAAGGTGGCTGCAGATGTAAAAGATTGTGAATTATCAGGGAAATGTTACAGTCAGAAATTGCCCCTGCGGGTCATGGCTGATGTTGCACTGGCCGGAGTGGGGCAAGGGCGATGGGGGGTTTCTCATCTTCACGGGGTCTCTGCTCTTGCTTCAGAAGAAGGAGCTTGAGGTCAGCTCTCCACCTCTGTGGGGTAAGGTACCCACTTTCCTTTCCAGGTGCCTCTATAAGCTGAGCCCCAACCTCCCTCAGTGAGGGAAGCTTTGCTCCTCCTACAGCAGCTGCAGGAAAAACTCCAGCTGCTTTGGGAGGAAGAGCTGGGATCCCTCCCTTCCCTGCCTGGGGAGGCAGCATGAACATAGGAGCACGAACATTACACAGAGAAGGCAGGCTCGCCTCCCTCTCACCTCTGTCATGTCTCCAAAGGGCAGAAGTTCCAGGTCCCGATTCAGGGAGCAGCAGTGGAGCACCTGGAGGTATCTGTGAAGGACAGGGAGCCATAAGGCACAGGGGACCAGCCCTCCCACCCATCACCCTTCCCAGTGTCGAAAGGAATGGTCTTGATTTTCATGCTAAGAAATTTAGACTTGATGGTGTTTAATGGTATAACACTGAAGGCTTTTTTCATTTCCTTCCCTCTTTCATTTCTTTTAAATTAATACACAGTCTTACTAAATATTTGACCAGAACAAAAAGATGCAATGAAAAGCAGTTCTCTTTCCCATCTTTGACCTTCATTTGCTTTTCTCAAAAGCAGCCATTATTGGCCAGGCATTGTGGCTCACGCCTGTAATCCCAGCACTTTGGGAGGCCGAGGAGGGTGGATCACCTGAGATCAGGAGTTCGAGACCAGCTTGGCCAACATGACAAAACCCCGTCTCTACTAAAAATACAAAAATTAACTGGGCGTGGTGGTGCGTGCCTGTAGTCCCAGCTACTCGAGAGACTGAGGCAAGAGAATCGCTTGAATCAGGGAGGCGGAAAGGTTGCAGTAAGCCAAGATCACGCCATTGTGCTCTAGCCTGGGAGACAAAGTGAGACTCCGTCTCAAAAAAGCAGCCACTATTACAGTGTCTTACGTATTTATTCAGAAATAATCTATTCATATATGGATGTATACTGCATGGTACTGCATGTATAGGTTATTATTGTTTTAATGGCACTGTAATATTCCATTATACGGTTGCACCATAAATTATTTAACCAGTGCCCTAATGATGGACACTGGAATTGTTTCTACTCTTTTGCTCCTGTGAGCAATGCAGTGTGAACATCCTTGTATATGGGTCTTTGCCTCCATGGGTGAAAATATCTACACATTAAATACCTAACAGTGGATTTGCTGAGTCACAGGGTTGGTGCATTTTTATTTTAACAGATATTTCAAAACTTCTGTATGAGTTCTATCAGTCTCATAGAAGACCATAAAGAAGAGCAATGACAAGATTCTCATCTTGGGACTTAGGATGATTCTCAGCTGGGACTTAGGATGATTGCCCTGGAGACAATCTTATGCGGGGTAGAACAGAGCAGGAGATTAGAGACAGGGACCCAAGGGCAGGGGCAGTGGGAACTGTTCAAACAAGAGATCACAGGCTGAAAGAACTAGAAGCAGAGATGGAGAAGACAGAAATACAAGAGATATGTAGGAGACAGGCTTATTCACGATCAGTGACCAATTAGATGTGGAAGAAATCAGAGGAGGAGACATCTGGCTTTCCGGGGTGCAAGGTTTGGGTGATGCCATTAAACTGAGTTGCACAATTTGGGAAAAGAAGCCAGGGGTATGGGGCTGGGCAGGCAGGGTGCTCATGAGTTGGTATTGGACATGATTGTGAGGTGTCCACAGGACAACTAGACAGAGACAGCCAGTTCCTGCACCTCCATATCTATGTTGTTCCCGGGGGCAGATTGCAAAACCAAGCAAACAGTCACAGGTCAGAGTCCACCATAGTTGGAAGCGTAGCTGTAGCATTCAGAGCAGTTTTCCTGGACCCTTCACTGAACAGGCTTCACTCATGACATCCAATCTCATGTCTTGGGCAGGTTAACCCGAGAATTCTAGGGCAGGGAGAGGCCATAGAGGGAAAGGAGGGATATGGACAAGACTTGGGAGATCCACGGGGCCATAGATTCAAACTGGTTTCCTCTATGTCACAGAACCTCATCGCTCCCATTTGTTTTCCTTTTCACAGAACCTCATTGCTCCCATTTGTTTTCCTTTTCACTTAGGGGCCAAGATTTAACGAATACAAATGAAGTTCTAATGTAGCAATATTGGAGGGAGAGAGTGTATTGACTATTTTGAGCCAATATAGCATAATAGTTGAGCATGAAGTTTCTGAAAGCAACTGGGTTCAAATCCTGGATCTATCACATCCCACCACCTGGGTGATCTCGGGCAAATTATTTAACCTCTTGGGGCCTCAGCTGATTCATCTGGAAAATTGATATGGTGGTATTTCTTTCACAGTGAGGGGTGAATATGGTAATGCGTGTAAGTGGAGCACACAAGTGTTAGCAGTTGTCAGGTTTGAAGCTGGACGTGCCCCCAGACCAGCCACATGCCCTGTGCTCTCCCCTTCCCCTCCCAGGAGCTTACCGGGCCTTGTCGTATGGGCCTCCCATGAGGATGTTCTCCCTGATGTTCCCGCTGACGATCCACGCCTGCTGGGGGACATAGGCCAGGCTTCCCTGCACCCCCACCGAGCCCTCAAGCAAGTGCATCTGCGGCAGAATGAGTCCAGCCTCAGGACCAAGTGGGCCAAGGGACAGAGCCTGCCTGGCTTAGCAGGCACAGTGCCCAGGGCCCCACTGCCCTCCAGGACCTTGGGGGCTCTCCTAGGTAAAAGGGACTTTTAATGTGGCCTTCCAGGCCCACCAGCGAGTTCCAGGGACCGGCCATGAGAACACGTGGAAGCAGCTGGAGATAAGCCCAGCCAGGTCCTGCTTGGACTGAATCCAAGGCCTGCACTAAAGACACCTATACGTTTTTTCCTCTTTTTTTTTTTTTTGAGACGGATTCTCGCTCTGTCGCCCAGGCTGGAGTGCAGTGGCACGATCTTGGCTCACTGCAAGCTCCACCTCCCGGGTTCACACCATTCTCCTGCCTCAGCCTCCTGAGTAACTGGGACTACCGGCGCCCGCCACCATGCCCGGCTAATTTTTTGTATTTTTAGTACAGACAGGGTTTCACCGTGTTAGCCAGGATGGTCTCGATCTCCTGACCTCGTGATCTGCCTGCCTCGGGCTCCCAAAGTGCTGGGATTACAGGCGTGAATGTTTTTTCCTCTTATTTGTCCCAGCCCCATTCCCTGGCAGCCAGTGCCTCCATGGTCTTTACCGTGCACACCAAAAGTTCCAGGCTATCTCTGAGCATGCCTGGGTATTATGGAATTATTATTGTTAGGTAGGATAATGTTATCATGGTTAGGTAGAAAAACGTTCTTACTTTTGGACATCATGATGAAGTATTTAGAATGGAAAGTGTTATAACCTGTGTAATTTAAAGTATTCTACAAAATGTATGTCTATATAGTAAGGTAAATATGCAAAAACTATCAACTGTGGCATCTAGATGGTGGGTATATGGATCCCTGCTGTAGTGTTCTTCCTGCTTTTCTGCATAAGTTCAAAACAACACATTAAAAACAAATAGAGATAGACACTCATCCCCAGCACCCTGCCATGGGACCTCATCATTCTTAATCCTTTCTCTTTTATACCCTAAAATGTTTACTTCTAGTTTGGAGCCAGGCTTTAATGAATAAGAACAAAACTTTAAAATGGCATCTCTGTCTTCCTTTATTAGAAGGAAAGTGACAGGCTCATTTACATAGGAAACTGACAAGCCACTGGGCATGTAGGGAGGTGGTCTTGCCTGGAAGCTGCCAGGCAATGCTGCTGTGATGTAGAACAGAGCTCTGACCTCAGATGGACCTGGGACTCAGCCCTGGCTTACCCCTCACCTGCTGCATGACCTTGGATGAGTCACCTCTCGGAACCTCACGTACTCATCTGTAAATGGGTCATCGTGAGTATGCTTTGTCATGGGAGGTTACCAGAGTTAAAGGGGAAAATGGAAAGCTCTTTGCACAGGACTTCGCATGTAAGTACTGAAGCTAGTTTTACAATTTTTTTTAACAGAGTCTTTCTTCTTTGCAGTTGCAAAGAAACTGGGGAAAGGCCATCCCACATGCAGCACGTGGCTGATGTGTTAAGAGAGAGCTGGCTTTGGTAACATAACCGCATTCCAAGGAGGGGATGAGTTTGACAATGTTCATTTGGGAGAAGGAGCAGAGGGAAAAGCCGAAGAAAGGAAGGAAAACTTCTCCCAGTGTTGGGGGAACAAGGGACAATGGGCAGAAGAAGGGGGAAGAGATGGCAGCGCAGGAGGGGGTGAGGTTGGGGCTCCACGGGGAAGGGCTGGTGTAAGACGCTTGAGGGAATGTGACCAAAAATGCATAGCAGGCATCATGGGTGCTTTTAGTGTTCGTTATAAGGTGTGCAGTGTGACGCCAAAGGATCTGGGGAGTGGGTTTGGGGTTTTTTTTGAAACTGGAGAAATGGCCGGGCATGGTGGCTCACGTCTATAGTCCCAGCACTTTGGAAAGCCGAGGCAGGTGGATCACTTGAGGCCAGGAGTTCGAGACCAGCCTGGTCAACATGGTGAAACCACGTCTCTACCAAAAAATACAAAAATTAGCTGGGCATGGTGGCGCATGCCTGTAGTCCCAGCTACTCAGGAGGCTGAGGCATGAGAATCACTTGAACCCTGGAGGCAGAGGTTGCAGTGAGCCGAGATGACACCATTGCACTCCCGACTGGATGTGTCAAAAACAAGAAGAAAGGAGGGGAGGGAGGGGAGGGGAGGGGAGGCGAAGGGAGGGGAAGGGAGGGGAAGGGAGGGGAAGGGAGGGGAAGGGAGGGGAGGGGAGGGGAGGGGAGAGGAGGGGAGGGAAGGGGAGGGAAGGGAAGGGAAGGGAAGGGAGAAAGAAAAGAAAGAAAAAAGAAACTGGAGAAAGGGTGTGTGAGCCACATGTCCACATGACAGCAGACCTCAAACTCGTCCACAGGGGATGGAATGGGGGGTTCAAATCTCAAGGGCAAGGGCACCCAGCAGGCATATGTACCCCACTGCCGGAGTACGAGTATGACTGCCCCATCCCATCAAGCAGGCCTCCTCTCCCCAGGCTGCCTTCCTTCTTTCTCCCTGTTTCTCCCCCCACATTTCTCTTCCGATGCCATCCTAAAAGGCACATACATTCCACTCCTCAATGTTATGAGTTTGGCTTTATAAAATGATTTTTATGCTTTTTTTTTTATAGGGACCATTGCAACAGGCTATTGCAGTGTGGAAGAGAGATTGGACTCAACTCCCTGTGAAATAATTTGTATGATCATATTAACTTTGAGTTAATATCCTGTATCCTCACAGAGCACAGGTGAGGACAGGTCTCCAGGTGACATAAGAGGCAGCTTGCACCAGGAGTGCTGCCACAAGGTGAAGAGAGAGGGCCACCTTGATCACGCACCTTCCGCACAGTGCAAGCACAACCATTTTCGATTTATAAAAATCCCACTTGCTCAGACCCCTGTGAGGAAGAAAGCAGTGGGGGGCCCTGCCTGGGGCACTGGAGCTTGGGAGGGCCTGGACTGCCTGGAGACAGGCACGCATGTGGCCACAGATCACTTACCTCCTCCAGGATGGCTGACAACAGGCTGCTCTTACCACTCCCCGTGTTGCCGCAGACCCCTAACATCATCCCCTGCAAGCCAAGGAGGACACACAAGTGTTGGGACAGCACAGCCCTGGCATACCCACCTGCCCATGGCGGCTCAACCGTTTAGAACCCGAAACAACACACAGAAAACAAAATAACCACACAGAGCCCAAGACTCCTCAGACAAGCAAAGCTCAAGAGGAGCTTTGTGTGCAGTCCCTGGAGGCAGGCGGGGTGACCCGAGAGAAGGAGATCACAAGGGAAAGGCAGAGGGGAACTCAGGGGTCGCAAGAACCCTGAATTCCAGATTGGTGTCTATTCTATGCAGCAATCCTGGGAAAGCCACTTAGCCTCTCTGGGCCTCAGTTTCTCCATTTGTTAAATGGGAATAAGGAAGCCAGCCTCACAGAATTTCCTGCATGCATGCATGCATTCATTTATTGAAACATTCATTCATCCATCAAATAGTGATCTGAGTTTCCTCTATGGACCCAGTAATGAAGAAAAGACCTCACATTGAGCTCAAAATATAAGCTGAGGGGATGGGAAGACAGACAGACAACATAAATAAATAAATATCAGATGAAGATAAGTGATATGAGTAAAACGAAGTCGGCTCTTATGACAGACAGAGTGTTGGGGGTTGAGGCAATTTTAGATGGGTCAGCCAGGGAAGGCTTCTACAGAGCAGGCGTCATTGCTGCCCAAGAGCTGTGAGAACACTGGTGGGAAAGAGTTCAGAGGTACAAGTACAGATTTGGAGGAACCCGGGCTCTAAAGGCAGTGAAAAGTCACTGAAGGGTTTAAGGAGAGTGACTTGAATTGGTTTATGTTTTAGAAAGATCCCTCTGTCATAGTATAAGGCAGCAGTCCCCAACCTTTTTGGCACCAGGGACCAGTTTCATGGAAGACAATTTTTCCACCAACTGAGTGATGGCAGGGGATTGGTTTCAGGATGAAACTGTTCCACCTCAGATCATCAGGCAAGATTCTCATAAGGAGCGTGCAACCTGGATCCTTCACATGCACACTTCACAATAAGGTTTGCGCTCCTATGAGAATCTAATGCTGCCGCTGATCTGACAAAAGGCAGAGCTCAGGCGGTGATGCTCACTGGCCTGCTGCTCACCTCCTGCTGTGCGGCCTGGTTTCTAACAGGCTGTGGACCAGTGCGGGTCTACCGCCCAGGTGTCGGAGACCCCTGATATAATGGATTTTGGAGGCTCACAGAGACAGAGGGTGGGAGTGGGGTGAGAGATACAAACTACCTATAGGGTACAATGCACTCTATCAGGTCACAGGTGCACTAAAATCTCGACTTCACTATACAACTCCTCCGTCTAACCAAAACCCACTTGTACCCCAAAAGCTATTGAAAGAAAAAAAATATATATTAATTATTTAAAAAAGGAAAATCCATCTGTCTGCTGCATGGTAGACGGCTCATAAGAAGGCGAAAGTGGGAGCAGAGAGGTGGATGAGGAGGTTCTGGGAGCGGCGTGACAGTGGCAGGGATAGGGCAGTGGAGGGGCTATGGTGAGGGTGGCAGGTTTGGAGCAGATGTGGAAGTCAAGCTGACGGGCCTTGCTGGTGGATTGGATTCGAGGGAGGGAAGGAAAGGAATCAAGTGTGACTTCCAGGTTCTCAACCACTGGAAAGATGATGGTGCCATCTCCCAGGAGAAGGAAGATTTGGGGAACTCATCAAAGGGGGTGAATATCAAAACCTTATTTAATTTTAAATGCTTGATGGACATTTAAGAGAGATATTAAATAGGCAGTTGAGTCTGGGGTCAAGAAGAGACTTCAAGGCTAGAGATAATAGCACAGAGATAGAATTTAAAACCGCAGGGCTAGAGATGATCACCAAGGAAGAAAGTATAAACAGATAAGAGACAGTAGATATTAGATATTAACACCTATTACTACTAGGTATGATCTATTTTTAGATATTTATCATTATATATAGATCAATATCTATATCTATTCTATATCAATTATTATAAGATATCAATATCTACATTAATAGATAACAGAGAAGAACAGAGGAAGGGCGAAGAGGAGACAGCAGGAAGCTAATCTTTGTAAACATTAGGCAGAGAAAGAGCCAGATAAGGTGAGTTCACAGAATAACCAAATTCAAACACAGGATAGTGCTTGGCACATACGAGGAATGTAATAAATGTTAGCTGGGTCTCCTTTCCCTTCTCCTTTCTGTGTCCTTGGTCCTTCCAAGGACAAGCACACAGTACTCTCATATTATTTTGGGTCTTACCTAAGCCAAAAAAATTTTAAATGATAGATTAATTCACATTAAAAAATGAACGATATCCTGTGTTTGCCCTCCATGAAAAATTCGAATTTTAAAGGGAGAGATCTTGGAGAGGGCAGTTTTTAGCCAAGGAAATGGTGGGGCACCTGGCCAAGCTCCTAGCCTCAGGTCCTGAGAGCCTGGCAGCTGGCCTGCCTGCATGGCCTGAACAAGGCTACCTTGGACACCACCAGGTTGATCTTGTGCAACTCTGGGCCCAGGCTGTTCCCTTCTTCTTCTGGCCCGAGGGCATCTCTAGGCCTGGTCATCCCCTCAGAAGCGTGTCCGTTCCTCTCCAGCTCCAATGCCCCATTGACGATCCCGGGACAGGTCTGTCGCCACGACAAGGTGGCCTCCTCCAAGACCAGAGCTTTGCTGGGGTCTTGTAATGTCTGAACATAGAAAACAGGGCTCTCCTGGAGGAAAAACTTCTGTAAAGACAAAAAGAAATAGAGGGAGGAGGAATACAGTTCTTTAGTTCAGCAGGAATGTGTTCCCCGTTTTACAAGCCTGCCAGTTGGTATGGTTTTGTGAATTTCTAATAAGCAGTAAAAGTTTGCAGAAGTACCACCAGTTAGGAAAGGCCAGTTTCTGTGGGTGAAAATTCTAGGTCAGTGTTTTCCAAATTTCAGACCACCGGGCCACTCTTCCATATTTGCAAACACTGCACTATCAACTGCAACTCTGCGCTCAGGAGGTTGACTAAGGCCTAACCTACATTAGCCTCGTCCCAAGTGATGATAGCCATTGACTCATAGGATTGATGTTTTTCTAATTAAATTCTATTTATATTAGGCTGGACATAATGGCTCATGTCTGTAATCCTAGCACTTTGGGAGGCCAAGTGAGGGGATTGCTTAAGCTCGGGAGTTTAAGACCAGCTTGGGGAACATAGCGAGACTTCCATCTCTTTAAAAAAAAAAAAAATCTACTTGTAGCTATTGAAAATAAAAAGCTCTGTCTGTGTCCCACACTGGGGAAAGGTCATTTGGGGTCATACATTTCAAAAGGTGACCATTAGCAGGTCAATTCTCTCTGCATCTCCAGCTCCCTGTCTATAAAGCACAAGGGTTGAACTACATAAATTCTAGCAATTAAAAGAATGGGAGGGGAGTATGATCCTATGGAAGTCAGGTTACATTCACATATCCCTACCTAGAGATATGCTTAAGAGATCTAGAAGGATGCTTCCTAACATTTTGGACTCTCTTACCCACCCTTCTGAGCTCAGATTGTGGCTTCCTCATCTCTGCCCCCTCCACAGGTGAAAACAGGCACAGAGGGGGAGAATGAATGGGCGAACCCAGTGTCCCATGGGAAGGAAGGCAGCAGCAGGAGCCTTCTTATAGCTGCTGAGAAGTCAGGGAAGTGCGCTGGACTGGTGATAAGCAAAGCACTCTTTGTGTTACTCAGAGCAGCCAAGTTCATTCCAGCCTCAGGGCTTTCACACTTGCTGTTTCCTCAGCCTGGTCATCATCACTCAAAGTCACCTTCGCAGGGGCCTTCCCTAAACAGGCTCTTCCTAGGAACCCCCAACCCTCCCCAACGTACTCCCTAGAACAGGCATGTCCAATCCCTTGGCTTCCCTGGGGCACATTGGAAGAAGAATTGTCTTGGGCCACACAGAAAATACACTAACACCAATGATAGCTAATGAGCTAAAAAAAAAAAAAAAAGCAAAAATAAAAATCACCTAATGTTTTAAGAAAGTTTACAAATTTGTGTTGGGCCACATTCAATGCCATCCTGGGCCACATGTGACCTGTGACCCAGGTTGGACAAGCTTGCTCTAGGACATCACATTGTTTTATTGGCATCATGGCTCTTCATGTGATCTGATCTAATCCTCTTTGATCATTAATTTACTTGTTAATTGTCTGTTTCCAATACCAAATCAGAACTCCCTGACAGCAGGGACCCCTGTTCAATGCAGTATTCTCAGTGCCTGGCTTGTGGTAGGAGCTCAATAAATATTTTTTGCATTAATGAATGAATGAGTGAATGAGTGATAATAGGTCGTGGACTGCATGTATGTAAAAGTGGAGTGACTACAAAATGACTTTTAAAGATTGGTTTAGATTAGAGTTTTCAAACTAGATGCCAGCTATGTAAATAAGGGAAGTGGACCATTTCTAAGATGATAAATGGTAAGTAAAATGCAGCTCCAGGCCTGGAGGTGCAATAGGGTATGGTAGAGACTGCAGCAAACTGCAGCTAAATGCCTCCATCTAAACAGGGCAGCTATCGCCTCAACTCCAGCGGCCTGTGGCCATGGTAGAATGTGGTCCAGGGTCACTAGATCTTCTTATCATTCAAGAGAATTCAAAAATCTGGGTTTTCGCATAAAATGTCCAAGTTTTTCAATACAAGCAACATCTATGGTGTTTTCCTAAAACAAAACTATCTATTGGGGTAACTCTATGCAAAACTGGATAAAGTCTGCAGAGCATCTGTCTGAGACCTGGTTTGGACACACTATCCTAAGATCTCCTTGGGGACTGAGACCTGACCCGATTCATCTGTCTTCCCAGGCTCCACACCAGCCTTGGCACAGGAGGTCACCAAGTTAGCTAATCCCTTTCTCGACCTAGGCCTTGGCCAGGGGACGTGTTCAGGAGGAACATCACAGGGGCTGAAGGCAGAGGAGTGTCCAAGCAGGGGGCCTACAGACAGTCCCCTGACGACCTACCTTGAACCTCATCACTGCAGACTTGGAATTCGTGAGGCCTTTGACTGCAGTAGGCACAAAGAACACTGACAGCCGAAGGAGATTCAAGGAGGCCAGCATGCTGAAGGCCTGGATAAGAAGGGGAGGAGGCGGTGAGGGTCGTGGCCCTTCCTGCTTCCTCCATTCCCTGGCACCTGCATCCCTGAGCCACATCCTCAGCATCCAACAAGCAGTTGCTTCATCCAACAGAGGCTAAGCTAGTGTTTGGGGGAGACTGGAAAAAGCTGGGGAAAGAGCACTCGTCTTGGAGTCTTAGAGTCAAAGGCCTAGTCCCTGTTGTAGCTTAGCCACTGACATCTCTGGCTTTGGGCAGGTTGCTCCTACCACAGCCCAGTTTCCGCATTGGCATAGTGAGAAACATCATAAAGTGCATACAGGAATAAAGTTGGGAAAAAACAAGAAAATTCATGTGAGTGAGCATTGCTTCCTTTCAATGTAGCTTGGTGCTATTCTTGCTGTCAAGGTCCTATTTCTTCTTCTTTGCCTTAGATGTTTGTTTTCTTTCTAACATTCGACATCTCCTTACCCTTTATGCCTAACCCATGCTGCACTGTGACTATAGCAAAACACCTTAGGCTCTCAGGACCCCAGAAGGTGCCCTCCTGGAGGTGCCGAAAGAACCTTCCAATCCATGCCCATCTCTCCTCCTTTCTTCTCCTGGCTTCATCCAAAAATGAACTCCAATGGAGCAGGAATGCCTTCGTCTAGACCTGCCTTGTGTCATCTCAGTGTGAGCCTCAAGTACCTCTGAAAGTATTCCTTCTATAGCGCCCCCAACACCCTCAGACTTCTCGGGGGTGTTTTCCTGGTGCGTGCCTGAGCCAAGCAGAGGGGCCAGCCATCTGGGGCACACACAACCCCTTGGCTGCAGACTCTCAAATGCTTCCCTTCTTGCTCTGGGTGCTGCCTCCTGGCCTCCCCAGTTGGATTACCACCCCTCCAAGAGCAGCACCCTGTCTTATTCTGCTCAAAGAGCTGGGATTCCTAACACTGAAAGGCAGCTGCCACTTCTCAGGGCCAGGTTCCGACCACAAAGGGAAGGACCGAAGAAGCTATACCTTTGTATTTAAAGTGCACTTCCAGGGCCCTTATTTAGGGATTAGAGGAACTCCACAACCTCAAGGTGTAATTTAAATTGCCAGAATTTTAACTACAAGTACCACCTCCCCCACACCCCCCGATGGTTCTGCTGTCCAGCCCGCCCACAGGGCTATCCAAGATGTCACTTTTTCAGATTGGTTGAGATGGAAGACAGCACTGTACTTTTGTCTGGAAAATCAAAATCAACATATAATATTCATTTACAAAGCCTTCAGACCTTTGAGGGGCATGGCTAAAAAAGGACACATGAGAAAACTCCTAGTCATGATGGGGAGAAAACAAAGCCCCCCAAACCCTTACCATTGACGCTGTGAGTTTCAGCTTTAAGGATGTGTGGATGAGAACCCAGACCACTGTGGCCACTGTGGGGATGATGAACAAGGCTGTAGTTGTCAGGCTCTGGACAAGCCCACACTTCTCCAATAGTTTCCTTTCCTTCCTTCTTAGGTCTGGAAAATAAAAAAGAAATACACCAAAGATAACCACAAGAACATTCTCCAAAGAGCACAGCACCATCCCCAAAGCATTAAAAAAAAAAAATCCCCAGGAGGTGAGAGGGGCTTGGCTCACCATGCCATCACCGGGTTTGGAGCAGAGAGTCAGACTTTCCATACCTTCAATGATTTTTGCAAATGGTTTCTCCCATGTGTACATTTTAATCAGCTTAATGCAAGTGAGAACTTCACTGGTCACACGGATGCGCTGGTCGCTGACCTCAGATGTGTGATGCTGAGCCTTCACAGCCATTCTTGTAATGAATACCTGGAGTCAGGATACAGCAAGTTTGGCGTTGATCTGCAAGGGCTTCCTTTGACAAGGGCAGGAGAGTTCAGCCTGGCATAAGTAGGGCAACTGGGTGTATTTCCAAAGAGAGGTTTTCCAATCGAAGCTCTCCAGGCCACCATGCCTTAGAGCATCCCAGGGACCTTTCTTTCCTGAGTCCCAAGCCAGGCTATGGCTACTTAGACAGAAACTAAACCGAAATGGTTCCTCTGACTTCTGGAACCCTAAACCCTCTAATAATTAAAATCACCTTTCGATCAGAGTGACTGCACTCAGGAAAACACTCGATTTCAATAATTCGGAGCACACATAATCCAAGAATCATTTGTTTTCTCAATTTTATTTCACCTGAATCTTTGGCAACAAATATGCTTCCCTTTCCCCATTATACTGTGCTCAGACAAATGTTAAATGCTGGCTGTGTTATTACATCAGCACATTCTGGGTAGAAGAGACGGAACAAAAATCTCGCAGAGAGATTGTCTGCAAAGGAAAGTTGTCGAAGCAGATAATCTCCCATAGAAAGCTACGAGGTAGACTTTGCACATCACATTCACCTCTTATTTACTTATTAACCAAATGCTGTGGCTGGAGAATAGTTTGAAGTAGGGAGTGGAGCTGAATCTTAACCACAATGGATTGAAAGTTCAACAAGA
This sequence comes from Nomascus leucogenys, assembly GCF_006542625.1. NCBI lineage: Eukaryota > Metazoa > Chordata > Mammalia > Primates > Hylobatidae > Nomascus > Nomascus leucogenys. The sequence goes on along the minus strand of NC_044382.1, from coordinate 72,018,476 downwards.
ATCAACGTTCTCACTCAGAGCTATCCCAGATTCCAGAGCCCTGGGACTTCTGGGGCCCAGCATCATGGGTGACAAAGAAAGACATTACCTCCAGCGGGAAAACCAGGAGATAGCATAAAATGGCAATAAATGCAGTGTATCCAACAATGAAGTAGGAAGAAATGGTGCAGATGACCAGCGATGTGCAGGTGATCAGTACTAGGGGTCCATAGCACACCCCTTCAAACAGGTAGCTTATGTCACCGGTGAAGAAGCTGATGGCCTGCAAGATAGCAAGTCGACGGGCACAGGTGTCACCTTCCTGGGTACCCAGAAGGGGTGGCAGGTGGCCTCCCCATGCCCTTTCCTAGCAGGAAGGCTTGAAAGGCAGAGACAGACACCCCAGGTTCACATCTTTCTTCTGTCTAGCTGTGTGACTCTCAACAAGTTACTTTACCCCTCTGAGCCTCAGCTTCTCCATCTGTAAAGCTGGAATAATTATACTTACTTTATATGGGTTTTGTGAGATTTCAATGACATAGAAAGTGTCTGCACACATAGAATGTGCTCAATAAAAGGGATATTTTACTACGATTACTACTACTACTATTACTACTGCTACTGAAACCATGCCCCAAAGAGTTAAAGAAACCAGTAACTAACAGAAATTCTTGAGTTTGTAGGATAGCAGTTACAGAAAGAAACAACTTGCTGAAAGTCCCTCTGCTTGTAAGATAACAGAACTGGCTAAAATCGGTGGAACCAGTATGGCTAACTAGAGTCTGTGCAGAACCAGCTTGCTAACGTCACAGCCTAAATTTCCACCACATATTTCATTACTAATTCCCCATGAATTTGCAAATGGGACCCATGAAGACACATGAAGAGATCATTGCGTATATACAAGGGCTTTTCAGACCTCCCCTCTCATTCCACCAATCACCTACTAATCTCAGAATCAACCCCTTAAATCTTTCCTAATAAAATCACTGTCTTAAAGCAAGCACAAGGAGACAGATCTGGGCTGGACTCCTGTCTCCTTGTGAGCCAATTTGCAATAAAAAGCTTTTCTTTTCTCAAAAACCCAGTGTCAAAGTATTGGCTTCTAGCACATTAGGCAGTGAGCCCCTTTTGCTTGGTAACACCACTAATATCTATATTCCAGAGAATTGCTTCTATTCTTCACTCGATTCTATTCATTCTACTACTAATAATAATATTAATTAAATTTTCTCCTTTTTTTCTTTTTTGTTACAGATTATTCTGCCTACTTCCCTCCTCCCACATATACTGCCTGGCTCAACGCTATATAAAAAGTAACATTTGGCCGGGCACAGGGAGGCCAAGGTGGGTGGATCACTTGGGCCCAGGAGTTTGACACCAGCCTGAACAACATGGTGAAACACCGTCTCTACAAAAAGTAGGAAAATTAGCCGGGCATGGTGGCACATGCCTGTAGTCCCAGCTTCCCAGGAGGCTGAGGCGGAAGGATTACTTGAGCCCCGGAGATCAAGGCTGCAATGAGCTGTAATCATGCCACTGCACTCCAGCCTGAGCAGGAGAATGAGACCCAGTCTCAAAACAAAAACAAAAACACAAAAACTTACATTCCAAATCAGGAAATCTTTAAAGAACAATTCACTAATGTTTTCTAGAATTGCCAGTCGGAATCCCTTACAAAGTGATTTGCTTTTAACTTTCACCTAAACTCCTTCCAGTTTCCAGGACGTGCCCTGGTGGGAGCCTTTAAAACATTTAAAAGTACATTAGGGAGCATAAATTGGTATAGCCACTCTGAAGGGCAATTTTAAAGTATCTTTTAAAATTAAAAATTGCACAAAACTCTATGATCTGGCAATTTCATTTTTCGGTTGCAAAACATTCACACGTGTTAGATGAAGCACATACAAGGATGTTCATTACAGCACTGCTTACACCAGCCAAATGCTGGAAACATCTTACAAGTTGGTGGAAAAAGATTTAAAAAAAGTCCATCCCAGGCTGTGCAAAGTGGCTTATGTCTATGATCCCAACACTCTGGGAGGCCGAGGCAGGAAGATTGTTTGAGGCCAGGAGTTCAAGACCAGCCTGGGCAACATAGCAAGATCCCATCTCTAAAAAAAATTAAAAAGTAGCCAAGCATGGTGGTGTGTGCCTGTAGTCCTAGCTACTCAGGAGGCTGAGAGAGGATGATTGCTGGAGCCCAGGAGGTCCAGACTGCAGTGAGCTATGATGGCACCACTGCACTCCAGCCTGGGTGATAGAGTGAGAACCTGTCTCAGACAACAACAAAGTCACCCCAGAAGTAATAGGTAATCTTGGGCCCTAGAGCTAAACTGTCAGAGCTCATGCCCCAGACTTGTCATTTACTAGCTGTGCAACCATAGATAAGTTACTCCACGTCTCTGTGCCTCTGTCACCTCATCAGTGAGATGGAAATAATAATACAACCTGCTTTCTCATATTGATTTGAGAACGGTGCTAGATAATGCATACATAGCACTTTATTCAGGCATGTCAAAAGTACTATAATTATGATTCAGCATCACTGAAAAAAATAATGATATGGTTTGGCTGGGTTCCCACCCAAATCTCATGTTGAATTGTAGCTCCCACAATTACCATATGTTGTGGGAGGGACTATTCTCATGACAGTGACTAAGTCTCACAAGATCTGATGGTTTTATACAGGGGAATTTCCCTACACAAGCTCTCTCAGTCTCCCTTGTCTGCCACCATGTAAGATGTGCCTTTCACCTTCCGCCATGATTGTGAGGCCTCCCCAGACACGTGGAACTGAGTCCACTAAGCCTCTTTTCCTTTATAAATTACCCAGTCTTGGGTATGTTTTTATCAGCAGCATGAAAATGGACTAATACAAATAAGGACGATCTATGTGTGCTAACTGGAAAGCTCTGGAAAGCTCAGTCACAATAAGCAGGAGGGAAAGCTACAAAGCAACACAAAGATGTAGTATCATCGATGTAAAAAATCCCCCAAAAGCTATGTTCTACATTTTCTATTGGCAGAACCAAGAGGAGGACACTATGTAAAACATAGTACCACTTACATAAAAATACACAAACACAAAACCCAGTGCTTTTTATGGGTAACTTGCATGTGTACCTAAATGGACTGTTTCGGTTTTGGGTTTTGTTTTTTTTTTTTTGAAACTGGGTCTCACTATGTTGTCCAGGCTGGGGTGCAGTGGTACAATCTCGGCTCACTGCAACCTATGCCTTCTGGGCTCAAGCCATCTTCCTTCCTCAGCCTCCCAAGTAGCTGGGACCACAGGCTCACACCACCACGCCCAGCTAACTTTTTGCATTTTTGGTAGAGATGGGGTTTCTCTCTGTTGCCGAAGCTGGTCACGAACTACTGAACTCAAGCAATTCATCCAACTTGGCCTCCCAAAGTGCTGGGATTACAGGTGTGAGCCAGCGCGTCCAGTCAAATGTGCTTTAAAAGGTCTGAAGGACAAAAACCAAGTTGCTAATGGTGCTAATCTCCGGGCATAGGGGAAGAAACTAGGCCTAAGGCAACTTCTATACTATTTTATTTTGTTTCCAAGGAGAATGTATTCAGATCTTTTTTAAAAATTAATTTTAGTGCAAGAGAAAGGACAAAGAAATGTTTTTAAGTAAAAAAAATTTTTTTAATTAATTTAAAAATAAAATGTAGGCTGGGAGCTGTGGCTCATGCCTGTAATCCCAGCACTTTGGGAGGCCAAAGTAGGCAGGTCACCTAAGGTTAGGAGTTTGAGACCAGCCTGGCCAACATGGTGAAACCCCGTCTCTACTAAAAATACAAAAATTAGCCAGGCGTGGTGGCACACACCTGTAGTCCCAGCTATTCGGGAGGCTGAGGCAGGAGAATCACTTGAACTCAGAAGGCAGAGGTTGCAGTGAGCCAAGATTGCACTATTGCATTCCAGCCTCGGCAACAATAGGGAAACTCCAGCTCAAATAAATTAATTAATTGAATTAAATTAAAATGTATATAAGCAACTGCCTAGAAATCCTTACTTCAGAAATTACTTCCATCTCCACTCTCAAATAGACCATTTTGTTTTATGCTTCTATGAAGATGTTTGAGGAAACTGGATTTTGCATACAGCAGGTGCTCAGAATATACAGAAAGGAACCAAGCTAGGCCTTAGCACAGGGCTCCTTAGTGAGGCAGGTGACTGCAAGGGTTGAAGACCTGGACTCTGCAGCCAGGCACCATGTCCAAATTCAGGCCTCAGCACTTAGCAATCACACGACCTTGTACAAGTTACCCACCCTTTCCTTGCCTCAGTTTCCTCCTTCGTGACAATGGGGACAATAACAGAACCTGCCACACAGAGGGATGTTAGAGAACTGACCAAGTGAATGTAAGTAATGACTTGGAGCAATGTATGGCTAAGAGTAAGTTAGGGGTTGTTACGATGCCTTTCCTGAGATAAACAGGGAGATCTTTTAGCTGTCGGTCAAGTGCAGGAGGACAGTGGAGCTCAAGGCCTAATGGAAACTAACACTAATTGTACAGCTTACACTTGTCAATCACTACCCCCTGTCTACATGCTTTACATGTACAAACTCACTGAATCCTATGAGACAACAATCCTTTGAGGTTGGTTCTATTATTATTCCACAGCTTCAGAGAGGCTGAACAAGTTACCTAAGGCCACAGAACCAATAAAAAAATGGTGAACAATAATAACCATAATGATTCCAATAAATACCTAATGTTTGTTAGTGCTTGCATTTATGGAACGCCTCTACTTGATGGCAATGAATAATTCAGCAGATGTTTTTGGAATATCTGTTCTGTGTAATTCAGGTATTGGGCCTTTTGAGAGACAGAGTTGTGAATCTGAAATGGTTTGTGTCTTTGAAGGGGGCTCATATTAGTAGGGCAGCCAGATTTGTGCAAAAAGAACTGCAAATGCTTAGCAGGGAATGCCAGTAGAGGGCTGGGTTTGGAGATCCCGTCACGGAGGAGAGGAAAACTAAACTGGGTCTTGAAGGATGAGTGGGATTTTTAAAGGGCTGGGAGTGGGAGTGACATGAGCAAAGTCACCAGGAGGGGGATGTGTCCAGTGTATTTGATGACTGGAGGTTAGCCCAGCCTAGGTGACAGGAGGAAGTCAAGCTAGGGCTAGAGGAGAGGACACGGGAAGAGATGAGGCTGGAAAGGGGCTAATGCCAGATCACAAAGGGGTTTGGCTTAAAGGAAAGGAGCCAAAGCAGTGTTGCCTTTTCCAAAAATTAAAGTATCTGTTTCAATATCAAAGTAACCCACAACCCTCGAGGCAATTGGTAAACCACAGAAAAATAGAGATATCAAAATGAAATAGATGAAATCCCAGTATCTCCCATAACTATAGGTCATAAGTTGGAGTTTCTTCCTCCATTTCTGTCAATGCTTGTTCATGTTATGGTGAAAAAAAAAAAAAAGCAAGAGTAAGAATGGACAGTAACAATAACTAGGCAGGTGAAAGGATTCCTTTTTTGCAGATAAGGAAATTAAAACTCTGAGATGTTACCAAAAATTGCTTTTCCCTGTAAGATTTCCCTAAGCCATCAAGTCTTCCCATACCCTCACCCTCAGGTTGGCTTAGGGGATGCTCTTTCCAACATGCTTCTACTTGGGATTTGTGTCTTTTTGTTCAGGGGCCTATCCCCAGGGTCTAGAACATAATCTGGCTCAGAACAGGCCTCAGTAACTATTTGGGGTGTGTGTGTGTGTGTGTGTGTGTGTGTGTGTGTGTGTTTGAGACAGGGTCTCACTCTGTCACCTAGGCTGGAGTACAGTGGAGTGATAATAGCTCACTGCAGCCTTGAACTCTTGGGCTCAAGCGATCCTCCTGCATTAGCCTCTCAAGTAGATGGGACTACAGGTACACACCACCATGCCTGGCTAATTTTTGTCTTTTTTTTTTTTTTTTTTTTTTTGAGACAGGCTGTCACTCTGTTTCCCAGGCTGGATTGCAGTGGCGTGATCATGGCTCACTGCAGCCTCAACCTCCCTGGGCTCAGATGATCCTCCCACCTCAGCCTCCTGAGTAACTGGGTCTACAGGCATGCACCACCAAGCCCAGCTAATTTTTTTTGTTTTTGCAGGGTTGGAAGTAGAGATAGGGTCTTGCCATGTTGCCCAGGCTAGTCTCAAACTCCTGGATTCAAGCAATCCTCCTGCCTTGGCCTTCCACAACTGGGATTACAAGACATGAGCCACCACAGATGGCTGATTCTTGTTTTTGTTTTGTTTTGTTTTTTGGTAGAGATGGAGTCTTTCCATGTTGCCCAGGCTAGTCTTAACTCCTGACTTAAACAATCCTCCTGCCTGGGCCTCCCAAAGTTCCTACTTGTTGAATGAATGGAAAAATCCTCTCTAGTCTCTGAATGTAAGTGGCATTTCCTGCATTATTGTTGACCTGCTTTCATGACACAGAGGCAATTGTTGATGGTTATCCACACTCAACCTAGGAATTATTTTCCTTCTCTTTCTCCTTCCTCTTCTAACCCCCTTTTCTCCCTCTCTTGGCCCCCAGGGCAGTCATGTCTGCAGGAAGGGTAGGGAAGCATGGCCCGGAAGAGGCAGTCCCAGCTGCTTACCTCTCCTGAGGTGATGTGTATTACAGACTTAAATCGGATGAGCTTCTCAAAGGCAAAGGAGGAAACAGCTGCTCGGAACCTGATGGCTGTGCGCTGGTTGATGATCCAACTGGAGGAGAGACTCAGAGACTTCACACATTCGGAAAGAAAAAGGGCAAAGCAGAGTCCCACTCCATGGACAACATTCCCCGACTGCTCTTCTGAATATTCCAGGATCTTTGGTATAATCAAGATCTACAAGGAAATGGGAGTTTGGATCATTCAGACCACCCTGCCAAACACGTTTGATGTTTTGTTGCTGGAAGAAAGGTTGGGAGGTCTGATTCATGCTGGGGGTTTGTTGAAGGATCAAAACTGACTCAAGTACAATCCTGCCCTCAAGAAGGTTAAGGTCCAGTTGGAGGAGACTCAGGAGCTCAACTGACCCAGTTCTGCAACCTTAGGTGGCTGTCCTCATCCTGACAGGAGACAGGGGACACACACAAAACAGTGATTTAGGAGTTAACAAAGTGGCTTTACAAAGGTGTGGACAGAATATAGGAAATCCAACAAGGCCTGGTGGAGCACTGTGGAGCTGGTGATAGCAGGGAACAGTGGCCTCCTTAGACCTAAGGGGCAAGAGCAGAAAGAGGTTCTGTGACCCAAAAGGGGTGAGGCATGCAGACAGGGTCTGGACAGGAGGTCTGGTCACCAGCCTCCAAGGACAAGGAGGGAGGCCACTTGGGGAATATGTATCCTGACCTCATCTTCTCCCTCCTTCCAGTCTCCTATTAGAATCTCCCACCAGTCAACCCCAACCAGAAGCCAGAGGGCAGTGGGGGCCCATTAATGTGATCCACATTAGGGACACAGGGCAGGATGGAAAATGATGGAGAGTGGATCTAGAGGACCCAGCACCTAACTGTCACCCGACTCAGTTATCTCCGTTCTGTCATCGACTGCTGTTTCTTCCTGACCTACATTCACCTCCCCTTAGCTAGTACCAGTGCCTCAGTTTTCTTCTGGGAAGACTCCCACCTCCCACGTTGGTGCAGTCTAGGCTGGACCGTAAATCAAAGTACCCCACTTCTTCTGGACAACCAGTGATCATGTGACCCCAGCTGGCCAATCAGACTCTTTCCCTCATATGAGACTCTTGGGCTGAGCAACTGGAGAATGATGGGAAATAGAGCCCATTCATCTCAACCATGTTACCTGGAGAAGACCATTATTTCCTGCTACCTACATTCCCAGAGTTGCTCAGCCATTTCTCAGAGGAGCTAACATGTGCTGAGCCAGGCCATGTTCTAAATGCTTTATATACTTATCTAATTTAATGTTACCCTATGAGGCAGCTCTCCATTTTACATGCAAGGGTTTCCATAAGGCCTACACCTGAGGGTGCCATGGGATTCCATGAGGAAACCAAGGTGCAGAGAGCGTGACTATACTGCTCGAAGTCACCCAGCAGCTAAGTGGCAGGGAAATGGTTTGAACCCAAGCAGTGGCTACAGGGCCACTCCTTGGTGGTTAGCTACTCCTAACCACCATGCTCTACTGTCCTCAAAAGGTCTTCACTTTCTAGACAGCAACTGAAAGACAAATGCATCTCTAACTCCTGGCATGGACTTGAACATGCCCGCAGTTCCATTTCTAAACCTCTGAAGCCTAGAGTCCCCCAAACCTCACCAAGTCTGCCACTTACTGGCCCAAGTACACTGGCAATGCAGAAGCAGATGCCCACAAGTGCATTGAAAATCAACCTTGTTCTCTGGAACCTCAGCATCACCAGAAGCACTGAAGCTTTTTCAATCCCTCATCTTGAGACTTCTTCTTCCCAAAGGCGGTGAAGCCTTGAAAAGAGGATAATGGAACTGGTGGAATCTCTTTGCATGTGACATCCAAACATCCTAGTTCTTGCTAGCCAGGAGCTTTGTTGCAGAAATTTTCAAACATAACAGAATAGAACAATGTAGTAATCCTCTGAGTACTCATCCCCCTTTCCAGAATTAAAAATGTTTGACATTTTTGTTTCATGTCTCTTCCCTTTGACTTTTGTTTCCTGGAGGATTTGAAGCAAATCTCAGTCATCATATCATTTTATCTGTAAATGCTTCAGTATCTATCTCTTTCAGATAAAGTCCTTTAAAAAACCATAGCACAGGGCCAGGTGCAGTGGCTCATGCCTGTAATCCCAGTACTTTGGGAGGCCAAGGCAGGTGGATCACTTGAAGTCAGGAGTTCGAGACCAGTCTGGTCAACATGGTGAAACACCCGTCTCTGCTAAAAATACAAAAATTAGTTGACACGGTGGCATGCGCCTGTAATCCCGGGTACTCGGGAGGCTGAGGCAGGAGAATTGTTTGAACCCAGGAGGCAGAAGTTGCAGTAAGCTAAGATCATGCCACTGCACGCCAGCCTGGGTGACAGAGTGAGACTCCATCTCAAAAAATACAAAAAACAAAGCAAAAAAAATATAGTAACAATAAAATAACACTACAGTCGGGCGCCTGTAGTCCCAGCTACTCGGGAGGCTGAGGCAGGAGAATGGCTTGAACCTGGGAGGTGAGTTGAACCAGTGAGCCGAGATGGTGTCATTGCACTCCAGCCTGGGCGACAGAGAGAGACTCTGTCTCAAAAAAATAAAATAGCACCACAGTAACAATAATTACTTAATGGCATTTAATGCCCAGTCTGTATTGAAATTTCTCTAATTATTTAAACATGTCTTTATAAAGTTAGTTTCTCTGAATCAAGATCCAAACAAGGTCACACATTGCATCTAAAGGAGAAATCTGATAGAACTCTTGAGTTGCATTTTAATCTGTAAGCGTTTCCCCTTGTCTGCATTTCTATGCCATTTATTTGTTGGAGAAACTGATTTTTATTTATCCTGTAGGATCTCTCACACTCTGAACTGGACTGATTGCATCTCCATGGTGTTGTCTAACATAATCGTTGATCCCCTGTGCTTCCTAATTAACTGGTCATTAGACCTAAGGCTTAATGGAATCCAGAATTCCAGCCGTTTGGCAAAAAAATGTAAGAGGTGATGTAGTGTACTTCCTGTCGCCTCACATCAGAAACCGCATGATGTCTGGTGTCCTACTTTTAGGAATGTTGGGGGGGCGGTCAGTGGGTTAGGGTGTGTCAGCCTGACTCCTTCATTATCAAGATCTCCAACACTGATGACCATTGCCTAGCGCCACCTCCCACTAGTGCAGGAAAAATGATGAGTTTTCTAATTCTTCCATTCCTTCTGTATTCCGTAGTTTGCGTATATAGTGAGACCGCATCTTTAAACAAAAAACAAAAATGGAGTGATTGCAAAAGTGTGTGGACAGACATTATGAGTAATGAAATTAAAAAGAGAATCAGTGAACTGGAAGAGAATGGAAGAAAATCAGGAGATCTTGTACTCACAATGGTTAGAGGAGAACAAGCAAACTCACATTGACTTAGCTGGTTACCTATTAAGCAACAAGTGTGTTTCCAGGTACATTATTATTATTATTATTATTATTATTATTATTATTTGAAATGGAGTCTCACTCTGTCACCCAGGCTGGAGTGCAGTGGTGCAATCTTGGCTCACTGCAACCTCCACCTTCCGGGTTCAAGCGATTCTCTGTGTACTTTAAAAAATGAATTTATCACCTCTTTTGTTTCTTGCAACAGTCCTATGAAGGACCATGAAATAAATTTATGATCCACTGTTTTTTTTTTTTTTGAGATGGAGTCTCACTCTGTTGCCCAGGCTGGAGTGCAGTGGTGTGATCTCGGCTCACTGTAAGCTCTGCCTCCTGGGTTCACGCCATTCTCCTGCCTCAGCCTCCTGAGCAGCTGGGACTACAGGCGCCTGCCACCATGCCTGGCTAATTTTTTTGTATTTTTAGTAGAGATGGGGTTTCACTGTGTTAGCCAGGATGGTCTCGATCTCCTGACCTCGTGATCTGCCCGCCTCGGCCTCCCAAAGTGCTGGAATTACAGGCGTGAGCCACTGCGCCCGGCCAATCCACTATTTTATACATAAAGACACAAGGCCCAGAAAGGGAAACTTGTCTGATATCACAGTAAGAGGTGAGATTCTGACCAATATCTGGCATTATCCAAAAAGTATTTCCTGGAACCATTTCTTTTTTTCATACCAAATAAGTCTGAGAAGGAATGGGTCAAAGTTTACCCAGTTTCTCTACTCCATGTGAAAACATGTGCCTTCAATATGTTAAGTTGCTTTGTAAATCTCCAACACCTGGCTATAATACAACATTTCACAAACTCCTCTGACTACTGAATACTCTTTATGGGGAGGCTCTTATGAGTCTATAATTTCCAGAACACATTTGGAAACTCATTTTCCACCTGGTATCTCTCATGAAGCAGCTAGAGGTAGGAACATGAATACAGGATCTTTAAAATCACATATTCATATTCTCCCACCTTTTGTCCTCATATTACCGTGTGTGGTCGGTGGTACAAGAAATTTAATCACACAACTAGTTAGCGGTGGCTTGAGCACTGGGAGACTGGGCCACTTACCCAAAGCAATATTCAGTGCCACTGTTGAATGTCTGATCCAGAAGAGAAAATCAAAAGGGTCTAGAAGTGGTCATTTCTAACTTTCTTGGGACAGGTGTAGTGGCTCATGCCTGTAATCCCAGAACTTTGGGAGGCCAAGGCAGGTGGAGTCCTCACCTGAGGTCAGGAGTTCAAGACCAGCCTGGCCAAAATAGTGAAACCCCATCTCTACTAAAAATACAAAAATTAGCCGGACGTGGTGGCAAGTGCCTGTAATCCCAGCTACTTGGGAGGCTGAGGCAGGAGAATCACTTGAACCCAGGAGGCGGAGGTTGCAGTGAGCCGAGATTGCACCACTGCACTCCAGCCTGGGTGACAGAGAAAGACTCCATCTCAAAAAAATATATATAGTGATAAAAATAAAATAAAAAAATGAAAAATAACTTTCTTGGGTTCACAAGCCTTTTGGTAAGTCTGATAAGAGATGTGAATTCTTGCTCCAGAGAAAGATCTCCAGCCCGTATGTACAAAATATCCATACCATTTTAGGAGATTCATGAACCCCAGGTTAAAAACCCTCACCTAGTATGAGGCCTCTTCCTACAGGAAGAGCCAAGTCATCTGGGATGGACCCTCCCTACCACCCTTAGGCATCTCTGGTCATTATCCCACCAAGAGATTGTCCTTTAACCTATCCACTGGTTTGCCCAGCGCAGCTTCACCTTTGGACATTTTTGTCTGAGGCATCATGGACTGACAGTGGAGGGATGGTGTTCTCATCTAAGCGATTCCGTAAACTTTGGATCATGAGCGGGGTGAGCCATGACGTGGTGAGGTAGGAGAACAGACCAGCATTGTCCAGGGGCTGGGGGGCAGGAAACCTAGTAGAGGGGCCACAAGGATAAGAATGAATTCAGGATCAAGATTTTGCAAGGATGAATGACAACCATATTAAAACACAACGAGGTTACCCAGATCTACACACAAACATGTTTTCATGACTCTTATTTGTAAGTTGAAAACCATAAACAACAAAAGTACCCATTAACTGAGGAATTATTTAAACAAAAAGAGAGAAATTATGATCTACCCATACTATAAAATGCAAATGCAATGTAGATGTTTGGGTTTTTTTTCTTTCAATAAGGTTTGTTTCTATGTAAAGCACAGGAAGAGTTCCAAGCAAAAGCCAAAAAAAGGTCACTTGCAGATTAAAAACTCAGTATTGGCTGGGCGCAGTGGCTGACGCCTGTAATCCCAGCACTTAGGGAGGCTGAGGAGGGTGGATCACCTGAGGTCAGGAGTTCAAGACCAGCCAGGCCAACATCGTGAAACCCTGTCTCTACTAAAAATACAAAAATTAGCTTTGTGTGGTGGTGTGCACGCCTGTAATCCCAGCTACTTGGGAAGCTGAGGCGTGAGAATTGCTTGAACCCAGGAGGCACAGGTTGCAGTGAGCCGAGATCACGCCACTGCCACTCCAGCCTGGGAGACAGAGCACAGCTCCGTCTCAAAAGAAAAAAAAAACTCAGTATTTTTTTTTCACTTATATAAAAAAGGAAGAAAGGAGGGAAAGCACACAAAACAGTATGTACATTTATATCACATTGCTGATAGTGGTTGACACTGAAAAAGGAGTTGGAGTTGGCAAAGAAATAGGAAGAGAGGTCCACATGGCTTTAATTCTTCTGTGAAACTTTTACAAACAATAAAATTGAATACATACATAATTAAAGATGATAAGGTATTATCTTTAAGAATGATTTACAAATACCAAAAATGATTAAATTAGGGTATTGGGATTATGTGTCATTTTTCCACTTTTTTTTTCAAAATTACCTTTAAGGTTATGTGTTTCAATGGAAAGAAAATGCAATTCGAAAAGAGACTTGAGGAGAAAGACGGGAAGATGAAAATGCCGAACTTATAAGATTTCTTTTGGGGGGTAGGGGAGAGGGACTATGACATCTTTTCTCCACCCTTTCACATCCTCACAGCATTCTCAACAAGGCTGGCCACATGCCGTTGCCAGGGATATTGGAGCAAGGAACAGGTGAGGGGAGGGCAAGAGATTGTACCATTTGTGATCACAAAAGACAGGGCAAGACCTATGAGCCAGTGCTAATATCTTAAAGCCCCAACAGAAACAATATATTCATCTAAGATGAGGTTACCCAGGTGAACAAAAGTACCAAGGTTCTTTGTTCTTGGTGGAGATAACATAATTCAATATGGTAACAATGCAACTAGTATTAAAAATGGGAAAACAAATACAGTTTGTTGATAGATTAAAATCTTAGAAAACATGTTGGAGAGAAGGGGAAATCGTAAACACAAAATGAACTTTTGGTGATTAAACGCTGAAGAGTCAGACTAAGAGCGTTAAGGTCTTGTCAATAAATGACAAATGGATGAGTGTGTGCATGCTTACGGGAGCGTGATTCTGTAGCGGCCCCTGAAAGCAAGGCTGTATTAAGTTAGAAAGCAACTTGTTCCTAAATTATAAAGTATTCCTATGTTGCTTTAGTATTTATTACAATAAAAAGGGTTTGTAATATGTTCTTTATGCATAAAATACCCAGCTAGAACCATTACTGCTAGGAAAAGAAAAAAACAACTCATATTAAATGGCTGTTTCTGCTATGGATGATATATTAAATTGAAAAGTTTGTTTTAAATTATTTTTACAGGGAAGACTGTTTTCAGCTGTTTTTATATTGTACATAGTCTTTATGTAATCTACTGGCATACGTTTTGTTGAGTGTTTAATGACTGGATATGTTCCACCAACTTTTGAAATAAAAACCAGTGTTTTATACTTGTACATAGTTTTAAAGTCTATTAAAATTGGCCAGGTGAGGCAGCTCATATTTGTAATCCCAGAACTTTCAGAGGCTGAGGCAGGCAGATCACTTGAGGTCAGGGGTTCAAGACCAGCCTGGCCAACATGGTGAAAACCGTCTCTACTAAAAATATAAAAAGTAGCGGGGCATGGTGGCGGGCACCTGTAATCTCAGCTACCTGGGAGGCTGAGGCAGAGAATCACTTGAACCTGGGAGGCGGGGGTTGTAGTGAGCCCAGATCACGTCACTACACTCCAGCCTGGGCAAGAGAGTGAGACTCCATCTCAAAAAAAAATAAAATAAACAAACAAACCAAATTTTCTGATGACTTTTTTCTGTTAAAAAAAGAAAGCAATTTGGGGGTGATTACATTAAACTATGATTGATTCGGGGGTATACATTGAATTTCTTCCATTCTTAAATGTAAGGCTGATAGCCTAGGGCCTTCCTGTGGCTCTTAGTTACTCCCATAACCAAGGCTGGTAACCTTAATGTGGCCTTTGAGAACCTGTCTGATCCACCTGCCTCTGCAGCCTCACCTCATGCCACACCCACATCACACAAGACTCTCCAACGACACTGGCCTCCTTCTTTCTCAGCTCCTGGCACATCATGCTGTGTTCCTTGCCCCTCCAGGCAAGGCTGTCCCACAGGCTGTTCCTCAATCATTCTTCTCCTACTCTTGCTTAGGAAATTCTTGTTCTCCCTCTAGGTGTCACTCAGCTTAAGCCACTCAGAACCTACCAAGTTGTCATGGTTCTCCTGTCCCTCAACACTCACATACTTCTTCACAGCACCTTCCTCAAACAGCTTGTAATCATGTCATGCACAAGTTTATTTGCTTATTGTCTTTCTCTCCCATGTGAGGTCCATGATGGCAAAGATGACGTCTGTTTGCTCACTGTTCTTCCCCTGTGATGTAGCACAGTGCCTGGCACATGTAGGTGCTCAATGATCCTTTCTGAATGAATAAATAATGAATGAATGGCTATGACGATGTGCCTCCCTGGTGTGCCCTAGGCTGCTCTGAAGGGATTTGGCTGTGTAGGGATGTAGTTATGCAACCTTCGAGAGAGGTCTAGTTGGGAGGGTTGGGGATCATTGCCCTGGTGGATACAGCTCTCTCCCACCACCCCCGTCAGGACTCACCTTGGCTTGGGGCGGAAGGGAATCATGGTTCTCAAGGCAGCATCGTACTTCCCCCACGGTGGGACAGCTGTCCTCCCCGGAGCCACAGGATTTCTCCTTTGCTGACTCCAGGGGCCATCTTGGAGAGTGTAGGTTTTCTTGGAAAAGAAAAACAAAAGAGCATCAGTTTCAAATCTCGTAAATTCTGTCCTGGGGGAATGTTGGACCAGATGCCCATGGAGAGATAGATTTTTCCATATCCTGCTTCCTAAAGAAAGGCTTCCATACCGGGAATAAGCAGGGGACCGAGAGCCAGGGCAACTAGATTCCAGCACTCACTCTGCCCCACATTTGCTGAGTGAGTCTGGCCCAGTCACTCTACCTCTTTGGATTTTTATCTGATAGTAAACAATTTAGACAGGAATAAAGGGTGCCATAGTTAGTTACCTGCAGAATGAGGGACCAAGTCACTCTTTGAGGGTAAATCTACTAAAAAGAAACCAACAAGTAAAAAAGCAAATCCTAAAATATTGTATGTTTCCCTTTTGACAACTAAAATAAAAGGACAGATAATTTTTAGGACCTCATGTAGAATAAATAATATATTCTATATAAAATAATACTATTTTAAAAGCACAGCAAGGATTGACAGAAAGAGATTCAGAATAGTGGTTACATCAGGTAGGAAGGGTTGGGGAATGAAATGGGGGAAGACCAATTGCTGTGTGTGATTGTCAAGGTCCAAGCTGATGTATTGGTGATGGGTTTGCAGATGCTTATTATTATTATTATTATTAATATGAGTAAATGCATAGATGAATAGGTAATAGGTGACAGAGAGATAGATACAATCTAATCTCTATACAATCTTATGCATAGAGATATGCATAAACCATGAAGGTGTGCCATGATGACGGGTTATAATTGATCTCATTGTGGAAGCCTGAGGTCTATTTGAAAAAAATCAAGAGTAGCTGGGTGGGGTGGCTCATGCTTGTAATCCCAGTGCTTTGGGAGGCCAAGACAGGAGGATTGAGGCCAGGAGTTCATGACAAGCCTGGGCAACATAGGGAGACCCCCATTTCTGTGAAAAATTTAAAAATTAGCTGGGCGTAGTGGTATGTACCTATAGTCCCAGCTACTCAGGAGGCTGAGGTGGGAGGATTATTTGAACCCAGGAGGCGTCAGTGAGCTATGATTGTGCCACTGTACTCTAGCCTGGGTGACAAAGCAAGACCCTGAGTCAAAAAAAAAAAAAAAAAAAAAAGAGAGAGAGGGCGAAAAGAGAAAAGAAAAAAAATTCAAGGATAAATAAGTATGGGAAGAAATTGTTTGACGTAATTTATGACCCTGGAGAATATTCTGCCACCTCAGTTTCCTGGTGTGCTGATGCTAAGAGATCTACTTACATAACTAAGTCCTGAAACCATTTCATCGCCTATGTCGATGCCAAGATTCACGAGGCCACCAGAAGAGTTGGGCACCCAGTATGTCCTCTTCCTAGTCATTTTCAGTTCCTGCCAATTCTTCGTTTCCCAGAATCAGAGAATATGAAAAGACAGCAGGAGTTAGAAGCAGCTTAGATCCCGTCTTGAGCAGCCAGGAGAGGCGGCACTACCCTACAGGGAGCATTTTGCGGCCATGCAGAGGTTTGGGTGCCTGCTCTTTCCTCTCCTTAGCATGTGCTTGATCCCTCTTTTTAAACATCTTCTCAGGCCTCAGGCCCAAATCACTTAGCGAAACCTTCTCTAACCACCACCACCCTCCCCAACCCACCCCTAACACCGCACCCTTGATCCTGGGCAATCTCCTTTGATCTATCAAAGCCCTGCTCGTAAAATCAGTCTTCTTGCTTTATCCCAGTCTGTAACTGTGTATTTGTTTGAATCATTATTTGTTCAGACTTCATTTATGCACTACACAGAGAGCCTCATGAACACAGGGACATGTCTGCTTTCCTTGCTGTTGAATTTCCGGGGCCTGGAACATGCTGGGAGGACAGCAGGTGCTCGATAAATGAAGAATGAACTGACACATACGTGAATGAAAGAAACATCATTTTTCCCTGCTTTCACTCTTGGTTTTCACAGACCCCAGAAGGAATCTGGGCACAAGTTAGGAGACTTAAATAATCAGGGTTCTTTAAAAAAAAAAAAAATACGCCTTTCATATTTGTTTTTCTGAGTATGTGACTCACTCCCTGCTTGACTCAGAACATTCATGTGCCTGGGACAGAAGAGAAGGTAGTAATTAGGAATATTCTGAAGAGATGGAAAGAGAAAGTGTGTAGCAGAGCCAGGGCCATGAGGGTGCAGCCTGTGCCCCCCAGGGCCCCACACTCAGAAGGGCCCCAGGCTTAGTTGAATGCTTTTCTGTTGCCATCCTGAAATTCTTAATAAATTTGAACAAGAAGACCCACATTTTCATTTTCATTTTCATTTTGCACTGTGACCCACAAATTATGTAGTTGGTCCTGGTGTTCAGATATAGCTTTTACCATTCAAATACTGAGGCTGGGTATGATGGCATGCACCTGTAATTCTAGCACTTTGGGAGGCCGAGGCAGGAGGACTGCTTGAGCTCAGGAGTTTGAGACCAGCCTGGGCAACATGGCGAAATCCTGTCTCTACCAAAAATATAAAAAATTAGCTAGACGTGGTGGTGCACGCTTGTGGTCTCAGCTACTTGAGAGGCAGAAGTATAACTTGATCCTGGAAGGTGGAAGTTGCAATGAACTGAGATTGTGCCACTCTACTCCAGCCTGGGCAACAGAGCAAGACCCCATCTCAAAAAACAGAACAAAACAAACATTCAAATATTGGATTGTACTTCAAGCAAATAGACTGCAAGCTAACCCACTACTTTGTGAGAAGTTACTCTAGATTTCTTTGTCCCACTCCTTCCCATCCCACTTTCTTTTACCAAATCACAACCAGATCTGGTAGAGTCAGTTGCTGGAATTTTCCTACAGACCATATAAGATAGGCTTCCCAGCCAGGGCACCAGGCCATAGGCTTACTTGCCATGTAGTGGTAGAATGTGGACACTTCAGGGATGATAGAAAAGAGAAAAGAGAGAGAAGGAGGTGTATTAGATAAGAGAGAGTGATACACGCTCTTTACAATTCTGGGAGGAAGACTGGCTGCCATGAACCAGCCTAGAAAATAGCTGCATTAAAGTAAAACTGGCATGATTCCCTAGAATGAGGCCCTGTGGATGGGGCCACGGTATATTGCTGTATGATTTATTCACACACAAAGATCCCCAGTAAAGGGAATAGAGCAAGGGATGGAGGCAGCAAATTTCAGAGTGCAAGTCTCATATCCTTGCACAGGGCTGCCTCAGTGCTGTGCTGATAAATGTTTGTGTCTGTAACAAACCTATGGTTGCAATTGGTGATTAAGTATAGTGCCAATGCTACTTGACATTTTGCTCTATGTTAACAAGTAAGAGGAAAGTGCAATACCAGAAATGTATGTTGGTTGAATCTTCACTCATTTGTCAATGACCTGAGTAACTTTGCTGAATAGTTTCCAAATGCTGAAAGAATATTCTCTTATTTTATTTTACTACTCACAATGTAATGGCTACAGACACCACACACTTGTACATTTAATCCGCATTATTAACATTTCCTACATTTCTTTCTTAAGACTAGACAGTCAACAAAATGATAAATCCAGCCCTGATATGTAGCCTTTGCCTATTTCTGTGGTGTAAACACACCCATCATGGCCGATTTCGTGATGTGATACCAACATAACTCCACCGAATGCAGAGCTGGGAAGAGATGCGCAGCACGGCATCATCATATAGTGTTTCCACCATAGAGATATAATAGATGTAAGTAACCTTAGAAGTATAAATAACAGCAAAAGGTAGCAAAATAAGTAGGAAATGATACATTTTTAGTATTATCATTGTTTTTGATATAATTTATTTAACTGTAAGTTTATATAATTTGATTTTTAATAATGTTTGTGTTTAGCAACTACGCTCTCAAAGTTCATGAAAATTTGACCGCTGATTCTCATGAGGCAGTATGAACAGGTGCCAGCCAACCACTGTGGCATCCATCTTGCGAGAGTGCTGCCTTTTCCTAAATCCTCGTCTTGCCGGGCACATCATTTTCCAATTCACTTCTAAGTGCTCTATGGGCTGTGGCTCGCTGTGCCTGGTGGCTAGCTTTCTTGGCTTCCCTGTGGTATAGATGGGAACAAGAAGTTGCTAAAAGTCTGGGTGAAGGGCTTTCCACAAGTGGCATAGTGGACAACCCAGGCTGCAAACAGCTGAGAGTCATGGAGAGATCTTGGAGGGGGTTATGGTGCCAACGAAGTGGGACAGGGGAGGCCTAGCAACTCAGAGGACACCCCCAGGTGAGTGAGCCAAAAAAGCATTACTTGAAGGCCTACCCAAGATCTAGCTGGCTTGCAAAGACAGCAGGACAGGCAGTGAGCAAGTAGATAAAAGACCTCCCCTGGGAGAGCCCAGGAGCAGAGGTAACTGTGCCCAAGTCCCTGATTCTTTCTCTGCCAGGTGACAACTCCTAGACAGAGCCTTTAGTGAGAATTATTTGATAAAATTACTTAAATTATTGGCTCAAACAAGATCTTAAAATGGTAAGCCAAAACATTTATTTTTCCCTCATTAACCAGCAAGTGGGGGATCATGAGGAAGACCAGATTTATAAAGACCAAGTAAAGAAATTAGATTTTCTCTCACCTCTCAGCTACAGTATGATTTGCCAACCTGGTTTATTCAAATACACCTGCAAAGAGAGGTAACGAAGGTTTCACAACTAGAGATGCAAAGATATGCAATGAGGGTTACTCATCACATTCTGAAATTGCCATTGCTTTCCTTGTTGGCTTATTTGTTTTCTGCATACCTCATTAGAATGTAAGCTCTTTGAAACCAGGGACCTTGTCTGTCTTGTTCACAGATGTGTCTTTGGATCTAGAAGAGTGCCCAGCACATAGTGTGACTCTTTCCTATTCAAGATTCATCCAGGAAACTAACAACATGGAAAATGAAACCCAACGAAAATTAAGAAAATGCAAACATGTAATAGCTATGTTTGCAGAACATCAGTCACTCGTCCCAAGCAAATGAGCTCAAGCTCAGCCACACATTAGCTTGGGCCTCCTTCCAGTTCCATGGGGCCCATCTCCACTTCCTGGACTGACCAGGGGAATTCCCTCCAGAACTTTCCTTGGCAGTCCCAGAAAAGTTCCCTGGACTCCCAATTCTCTTTCTGGAAGAAAATGGAGCTGGAGTTTATTCACTCTAATTAGTGTAAGACCATCATTGTAGTCAGGATGGAAACCAGGACATGACTGGGAATAAAATAGAGAGGAAACAGCAGATGCTTCCAGCCCTGTGTTTTCCCAATCCCCAGAGGCAAAGGTCAGGTGACAAATTTGGTTTGGACATGGGTTGTTTGCATATGGTGAAACAGACTGTGAACAGGAGGGGAGCCACTGGAGCAGGGTAACCTGTATCATGGGCTTTCTGGAGGAGCTGATTTATTTCCATGTTCTTACGCAGCAGGGTCTAGTGTCCAAGACCAGAAGGTACATCAATGGCTAAGGAAGTGTCCAGGGCAAGGAGCCAGAAGCACCTGCCAGCTGCGCCCTAAAGAAGTTTAAGTGATTAGATTTTACTCCTCCTGTACCTCACCCTGTGCTATTTAACTTTCTCTGCTCTTAGGTTTATTTCCTTCTGTTAGTTCCAATAGCTTCAGGAGGGCATCTTGTTGCCTGAAGAATCCCCACATCTCAGTACCTGGCCTTCTCCTCAATTTCAGAAGCTAGGATGATCCTCTCACCTTGATCTTTGCATTAGTCCTAATATCTGACAAGAATATTCTCCTCCCACCTCCTTGCAGAGCTGGTTCATTCTTGACATTCAGGACTCTACTCAAATGCCACCTCCTCAGAGTAACCTTCCCAGATCCCCTCTCTCCATACCACCTTCTGCATATTTTCCTAATCTACTTCCTTTACTCATCACATTCTGAAATTGCCATTTCTTTCCTCGTTGGCTTATTTGTTTTCTGCATACTTCATTAGAATATAAGCTCTTTGAAACCAGGGACCTTGTCTGTCTTGTTCACAGATGTGTCCTTGGATCTAGAAGAGTGCCCAGCACATAGTATATGCATAACAAATATTCAGCGGATAAATGAATGAAGTACATGCAGAGTCTGTCCAAAAAGGAGCTAGGAAAGCCACACAGTCACAAAAGTCTTCACATTTAAATTCTTGGTGTTCTCCAAAGTAGGCTGACACATCCCATCACAGAGATATAGTGACAGGGTTGAAAGAGGGTTTTCATCAAGCAGGCAGGTTAAACTTGGGCCTATTCCCATACCACACCACATCTTCTACAGAGCAGCATTAATTTGTGTTTTAAAAACTAAATCCAGCCATTATTATGTGAACAGAACATTTATATAGTATTGTTTATTGTGGTTGTTGGGGCACACGTATGTATTAGGCCATTGATGCCTAGTGTTCCATTATGGGAATGCTAAGCATGTGAAAGTTATTTATATCCTACTGCTCAAGGTCATCACCGAGGTCTGATTGCAAAAATCCAAAAAAATTGCAAACTCCGGCATA
Source organism: Nomascus leucogenys (assembly GCF_006542625.1). Lineage (NCBI taxonomy): Eukaryota > Metazoa > Chordata > Mammalia > Primates > Hylobatidae > Nomascus > Nomascus leucogenys. Next base: position 71,996,804 of record NC_044382.1, on the reverse strand, counting down.
AGTGAGTTAAAATTATTAAACATTAGTGTTTTAAAAATATACCATAAAATTTTTAAGCTGGTTTTAGAAGTTCTTTGTTAAAACTCTGGAAGCCTGAATGAATGCAGCCCCTTCCCTCTTACCCTTGGAGAGACCCTTGATGAAAAAGTAAGCGCTTGCGAATCTGGGCCACATATGTTTTATCTCTGTATCACCCTCAGAGTCTGTCACAGGGTAGGGTACATTGTATATATCCAGAGAAGTGACTGAGACCCTCATTATAGCCAGGATCTTCAGCTACTGGCTCAACCTCTCTCCAGGCTCTGGTGGCTTAGGCCCCAACCTAGGATAATCCTTCTCAACTGTTTTTCCTTAAATCTTCATGTCCAATCCATCAGCATATTCTCTTGAAGCTACAACCAAACATAGCTTGACAGCAACTGCTCCTAGTCTAAGTCATCACTTCTTGCCTGGACAACTGCAACCACCTCCTGACTGGCCTCCCTGCTTTTGATCTTAAATCCTTACATTCCATTCTCCACATTGCAGTCAAAATGAACTTTTGAAAATATAAGCTAGATAATGTTATTCCTCAACTTGATCTCTCCCATGGCTTCCATCAGGTTTAGAGTAAGACCCAAACTCCTTACCAGAGCCTACATAGCCCTCTATAATCTGACTCTGCCCACCTTATTGCAACTGGAATCACTAGGTCCCAAGCTCAGACATTCCAGGAACAGGTTCCTCAAACACCCTAAATTCATTCTAGCCACAGGGTCTTTGCAAGTGCTGCTTTTTCTGCCTAGAACAGTGCCCTTGGCCCCCACCCCCCAATCTTTGCACTGATCTATGCTTTCTCATACTGCAGGGCTCAGTTCAAATGTTGTCTTTTCAGAGGCCTTCCCTGACCATCTAAAAGGCTTATTACTACCCAGAAATATTTTCCTTATTTCTTTCCTTGCTTATTGTTTGTTTTTCCCACTAGAATGTCAGCTTCATGAAAGCAGAAATCTTGTCTGTCTTATTCCCTGATGTATTCCCCATTACCTAGAAAAGTGTCCAGCACATCATAGGTGTTCAAAAAATATTTTTAGTGAATGGTTATTGAAATGAATATTAAGCAATGTGAAAATGACGTTCAGTGAATGAATCAAAGAAGGTGGGATCCTGTCAGACAAAGAGCTTTAGGCAGGAGCTTCCAAGTTTCTATATTTGTGTCTCTCCCACAGCACCTAGTCACCTGATTTCTCTTTCCCTTATCTGTTGCACACATGTAAACACACAGTTCTGTCTGCACTACCTCATACTCAGATGTCTATGGGTCTGTTCCCCTGGCTGAGAGTGCTTGAGAGTAGGACCTTGTTTTAGGACCTGTCTACCCCTCTGCAATTAGCTCAGGGCCTGGCACTGAGAAGTCCCTCAACAAATAACTCTTGATATGAATGGACTTTCAATTCCTTCCGGAATTCTGAAAGCACTGCTGGACTTCATATTGGAGAAAATATTCCACCTGCAACCTAAGGTCAAACCCAAGTCAAATCTCAACATGCAGAAATGGTCAAATCCAAAACAATTCAAGAAAAAAAATATTATTGGATTAGAATCCATAAAAACTAGCCGGGCGCGGTGGCTCACGCCTGTAATCCCAGCACTTTGGGAGGCCAAGACAGGCGGATCACAAGGTCAGGAGATCGAGACCATTCTGGCTAACATGGTGAAACCCCGTCTCTACTAAAAATACAAAAAATTAGCCGGGCATGGTGGCGGGAGCCTGTAGTCCCAGCTACTCGGGAGGCTGAGGCAGAAGAATGGCATGAACCTGGGAGGTGGAGCTTGCAGTGAGCCGAGATCGCACCACTGCACTCCAGCCTGGGCAACAGAGGAGACTCAGTCTAAAAAAAAAAAAAAATCCATAAAACCTAAATATCTATGAGACCATACTAACATTAAAAAGTAATTGAGTAAGTAAATAAATGGGGGAGATGGAACAGCTCTTTCTTACAGTAGAATTCCAAATAATAAATGTAAAATTACACCTACCACCACCTGATCTTCAACAAACTTGACAAAAACAAGCAATGGGGAAAGGATTCCCAATTTAATAAATGGTGCTGGGAGAACTGGCTAGCCATATGCAGAAACTTGAAACTGGACCCCTTCCTTACACCTTACACAAAAAATTAACTCAAGATCGATTAAATGTAAAACCCAAAACTATAAAAACTCTAGAAGGGCCGGGCGAGGTGGCTCATGCCTGTAATCCCAGGACTTTGAGAGGCCGAGGCGGGCGGATCACGAGGTCAGGAGATCAAGACCATCCTGGCTAACACGGTGAAACCCCGTCTCTACCAAAAATACAAAAAATTAGCCGGGCGTGGTGGCAGGTGCCTGTAGTCCCAGCTACTCGGGGGGGCTGAGGCAGGAGAATGGCATGAACCCAGGAGGCGGAGCTTTCAGTGAGCTGAGATCACGCCACTGCACTCTAGCCTAGGCAACAAAGCGAGACTCTGTCACAAAAAAAAAAAAAAAAAAAAAAACCCTCTAGAGGAAAATCTAGGTAATACCATACAGGATATAGGCACCAGCAAGATTTCATGATGAAAACAACAAAAGCAATTGCAACAAAAACAAAAATTAACAAATGGGATCTAATTAAACCAAAGAGCTTCTGCACAGCAAAAGAAACTGCCGGCAGAGTGAACAGACAACCTACAGAATGGAAGAAAAATTTTGCAATCTGATAAAGGTCTAATATCCAGAGTCTAGGAGGAACTTAAACAAATTTACAAACAAATTTAAAAACAAACAATCCCATTAAACAATGGGCAAAGGACATGAACAGACACTTCTCAAAAGAAGATATTCATGTGGCCAGCAAACATGAAAAAAAGCTCAACATCACTGAACATTAGAGAAATGCAAATCAAAACCACAGTGAGATACCATCTCACACCAGTCAGAATGGCAATTATTAAAAAGTCAAGAAACAATAGATGCTGGCGAGGTTGCAGAGAAAAAGGAATACTTTTACACTGTTGGTGAGAGTGTAAATTAGTTGGACCATTGTGGAAGACGGTATGGCAATTCCTCAAAGATCTAGAGGCAGAAATACCATTTGGCCCAGCAATCCCATTACTGGGTATATACCCAGAGGAATATAAATCACTTTATTTTAAAGATACATGCACACGTATGTTGACTGCAGCACTATTCACAATAGCAAAGACATGGAATCAACCTAAATGCCCATCAACAATAGACTGGATAAAGAAAATATGGTACATACACACCATGGAATACTATGCAGCCATGAAAAGGAATGAGATTATGTCCTTTGCAGGGACATGGATGGAGCTGGAAGCTGTTACCCTCAGCAAACTAACACAGGATCAGAAACCCAAACACTGCATGTTCTCACTTATAAGTGGAAGCTGAAGGATGAGAACACATGGTCACATGGTGGGGGAACAACACAATGGGGCCTGATGGGGGCAGGGGCAGGGGGAGACAGAGCATCAGGAAGAATAGCTAATGGATGCTGGGCTTAATACCTAGGTTATGGGTTGATCTGTGCAGCAAACCACCATGGCACATGTTTACCTATGTAACAAACCTGCACATCTGCACATGTACCCCAGAACCGCAAAAGTAATTGCGGTTTCTTGCCATTACTTTTGCACCAACCTAATAAAAGTTGAAGGAAAAATAAATAAATAAATAGATGTGAAATTATCTCCTTACACAATACTTACTAATTACAAAGAGAAAAATAGTAACTTACAGTGAAAAAATCTGGCAGATACCACCTTCACCAAGTAGTCAAGATTCAAATCATCATTAATAAGACATTTCACCACCATATATCACATAGCCACAACATCATTTTTTTTTTTATTTTTTTGAGACAGAGTTTCGCTCTTGTTGCCCAAGCCAGAGTGCAATGGCCTGATCTCGCCTCACTGCAATCTCTGCCTCCTGGGTTCAAGCAATTCTCCTGCCTCAGCCTCCCAAGTAGCTGGGATTACAGGCACGCACCACCACGCCTGGCTAATTTTCTGTATTTTTAGTAGAAACAGGATTTCACTATGTTAGCCAGTCTGGTCTCGAACTCCTGACTCAGATGATCCACCCATCTTGGCCTCCCAAAGTGCTGGGATTACAGGTGTGAGCCACTGCATCAGGCCCACAACATCTCTTTCATGGTATTTGGCCCCAAAATGCATATCATTGATCTAATCATGAGAAACAGTAGATAAACTCCAAATGAATGAACTTCTACAAAATAACTGACTGATATCCTTCAAAAGTATCAAGGTTTTCCCACTGCTCAACGAAATAAAAGAGGACACAAACAAATGGAAGAATATTCCATGCTCATGGATAGGAAGAATCAATATAGCGAAAATGGCTATACTGCCCAAGGTAATTTATAGATTCAATGCCATCCCCATCAATCTGTCAATGACTTTCTTCACAGAATTGGAAAAAACTACTTTAAAGCTCATATGGAACCATAAAAGAGCCCACATTGCTGAGACAATCCTAAGCCAAAAGAACAAAGCTGGAGGCATCATGTTACCTGACTTCAAACTATACTATAAGGCTACAGTAACCCAAACAGCATGGTACTGGTACCAAAACAGAGATATAGACCAATGGAACAGAAAAGAGCCCTCAGAAATAATGCCGCATATCTACATCTGATCTTTGACAAACCTGACAAAAACAAGAAATGGGGAAAGGATTCCCTATTTAATAAATGGTGCTGGGAAAACTGGCTAGCCATATGTAGAAAGCTGAAACTGGATCCCTTCCTTACACCTTATACAAAAATTAATTCAGGATGGATTAAAGACTTAAATGTTAGACCTAAAACCATAAAATCTCTAGGAGAAAACCTAGGCAATACCATTCAGGACATAAGCATGGGCAAGGACTTCATGACTAAAACACCAAAGCAATGGCAACAAAAGCCAAAATTGACAAATGGGATCTAATTAAACTAAACAGCTTCTGCCCAGCAAAAGAAACTACCATCAGAGTGAACAGGCAACCTACAGAATGGGAGAAAATTTTTACAATCTACCCATCTGACAAAGGGCTAATATCCAGAATCTACAATGAACTTAAACAAATTTACAAGAAAAAATCAAACAACCCCATCTAAAAGTGGGCAAAGGATATGAACAGACACTTTTCAAAAGAAGACATTTATGCAGCCAACAGACACATGAAAAACTGCTCATCATCACTGGCCATCAGAGAAATGCAAATCAAAACCACAATGAGATACCATCTCACACCAGTTAGAATGGCCATCATTAAAAAGTCAGGAAACAACAGGTGCTGGAGAGGATGTGGAGAAATAGGAACACTTTTACACTGTTGGTGGGACCGTAAACCAGTTCAACCATTGTGGAAGACAGTGTGGCAATTCCTCAAGGATCTAGAACTAGAAATACCATTTGACCCAGCCATCCCATTGCTTGGTATATACCCAAAGGATTATAAATCATGCTGCTATAAAGACACATGCACATGTATGTTTATTGTGGCACTATTCACAATACCAAAGACTTGGAACAAACGCAAATGTCCATCAATGATAGACTGGATTAAGAAAATGTGGCACATATACACCATGGAATACTATGCAGCCATAAAAAAAGGATGAGTTCATGTCCTTTGTAGGGACATGGATGATGCTGGAAACCATCATTCTGAGCAAACTATTGCAAAGACTGAAAACCAAACACTGCATGTTCTCACTCATAGGTGGGAACTGAACAATGAGAACACTTGGACACAGGGTGGGGAACATCACACTGGGGGGCCTGTCGTGGGGTGAGGGGAGGGGGGAAGGGGGAGGGATAGCATTAGTAGATATACCTAATGTAAATGACGAGTTAATGGGTGCAGCAAACCAACATGGCAGATGTATACATATGTAACAAACCTGCACATTGTGCACATGAACCCTAGAACTTAAACTATAATAAAAAAATTAAATTAAAAACAGAAAAAAAATAAAAGTATCAAGGTTTTAAAAGAAGAAAAAATTGGCCGGGCGCGGTGGCTCACGCCTGTAATCCCAGCACTTTGGGAGGCCGAGGTGGGCGGATCACGAGGTCAGGAGATCGAGACCATCCCGGCTAACATGGTGAAACCCCGTCTCTACTAAAAATACAAAAAATTAGCCGGGCATGGTGGCGGGAGCCTGTAGTCCCAGCTACTCGGGAGGCTGAGGCAGGAGAATGGCATGAACCCGGGAGGCGGAGCTCCCAGTGAGCTGAGATCTCACCACTGCACTCCAGCCTGGGCGACGGAGAGAGACTCCGTCTCAAAAAAAAAATAAAAAAAAATAAAAAAAAATTGAGGACTTGCCACAGATTAGAGAACACCTAGGAGATTTCATAACAAAACACCTAGGAGATTTCATAACAGGATCCTGGATATTGGATCCTGGACCAGATCCAACGAAGGACATTAGTGGGAAAACTGGCAAAATTTGGGTAAGGTCTATAGGTTAAACGATAGTAATGTTAATTTCCTGGTTTTGATAATTGAATTATGATTATGTAAGATGATAACAGACGAAACTGGGTGAAAGGTATATAGGAACTCTTTGCTGTAGTTTTGTACATCTAAAATCAATTCGGGCCGGGCACGTTGGCTCACGCCTGTAATCCCAGCACTTTGGGAGGCCGAGGTGGACGGATCGCTTGAGGTCAGGAGTTATGAGACCAGCCTGGCCAACATGGTGAAATCCCCTCCCTACTAAAAATACAACAATTAGCTGGGTGTGGTGGCGGGCATCTGTAATCCCAGCTATTCGGGAGGCTGAGGCAGGAGAATCGCTTGAACTCGGGAGGCGGAGGCTGCAAGGCGCGGATATCGCGCCACTGTACTCCAGCCTCCGCGACAGAGCGAGAATCTGTCTCAAAATAAATAAATAAATAAATAAATACATAAATAAATACATAAATAAATAAATAATTAGTTCGAATCAAAGGTTAAAAACACTTCAAGTATATGTAAAAAAATTGAAAAAAGTTAAAAACACTTCAAGTATATACAATTCAAATAAGATCATCCTTTCAAATATACTCTGTAAGTGAGGCGAAAGTCGCCGCACGCTTGAGTGCACCTCTTTTCGCATAGGTACGACGCTTAATTCTTACCGGAAGGCTCTGCTAGAGAGCAGCGCGAAGCGATGGCTTTTGGGCCCAGGGACGGACCGTAGCGCGTAGCCGGAAGCGGGGGCGCGGAGGCGGGTCTGAGGTTTGGTGGGTGGGGGGCAGGCCGTGGGCAGCAGTCTGGCTCCTTTTGACAGCCGCCAGTGCGAACGGCTGCCAGCATGTCATCAGTGAGCCCCATCCAGATCCCCAGCCGCCTCCCGCTGCTGCTCACCCACGAGGGCGTCCTGCTGCCCGGCTCCACCATGCGCACCAGCGTGGACTCGGCCCGCAACCTGCAGCTGGTGCGGAGCCGCCTTCTGAAGGGCACGTCGCTGCAAAGCACCATCCTGGGCGTCATCCCCAACACGCCTGACCCCGCCAGCGACGCGCAGGACCTGCCGCCGCTGCACAGGTAGGCCTGGCTGCCCCCGCAGCGGCAGCGGGCGGCGCGGCCTCCTCCGGGGACCCGGGCCCAGGCCACGGCCTGCCTTGAGCACGAGGCTCGGTTCGGGGCGGCCTTCGCGGCTCGGTTTCGCCTCTCCGGTGCTATCACGTGCAAAATGGGGATGACAGATACCTGCCCCATGACCATGAATGAGATCGTTCATGAAGTAGTGCCTGACATCTGGTGAAACTACACAGTTCCCTACCGTTCTGGATAATTTAATTTGAATCCTCTTTCTCCCCCGCAATTCCTCGCCCTCGGTCTTCAGCTCCCGAGGCCAGTGCTTTTAACTTTTCGGGCCCTTTCTTTCTCCCCGGTGATCTCTGCCTTCACTTTCCTTCGTTTTCCACCTTTCTCCCCACTGCCCTTTCCTCCTATCCGCCTCCCTTTTTCTGTCACCCGTCATTTTTGTCCGCTGAGGCATTCTCTGCTCCGCGAGTTTTAACTTTTCCTGTTTCATTCCTAAACTGCACTATTTGTGGGTGCCTTTCTTCTATACTCCCTGCCACCCTTTTCTTTCTCCCCCTAATCTTTCTTTTTCCCTTTGTAAAGGGCCTTTCCTGCTTACATTTTCGCTGGTCCCTCTTTCTGGAACTTTCCTAGCTTCTCACCTCTGCAGCTTCACTCATAACATTTCTTAGGCCCCAGGCTTACTACTGTATTGCCCAATACCGTCGCCCTATTGGTGTGACTTTGGGTGAGAGCCTTAACCTCTATTTCTTTTAGTCTATAGTTTGGAAACTGACAGTATCCATCTCTTAGGCATGTTATGAAGAATAAATTGAATAATGTGTATATTCTGCTTTGCACCATGCATGATGGATGACTGTGCTGTCCAGTACTGTGTAGTGCATGTGGCTCGTCAAATTGAGATGATAGAGTTGCCAGTTGTCCTGGTTTGCTGGGATTGTCTGTTTTAGCATTGAAAGTCCTATGTTTTAGCCTCTCCATCCCAGGGAAACCAGGAGATTGGTCACCCTAAATGTGCTGTAAGTGTACAATACACACCAGATTTTGAAAAAAACTTTTTGATTAATACATTTTATATAGATTAAATGTTGGAACGGTAATATTTTGAGTACTTGGGGTTAATAAAATATTAAGATTCCTGCTGTTTTTACTTTATAATGTGGCCACTAAAATTTTATATGTGGCCCACATTATATTTTTATTGGACAATGCTGGTATATAGTGTGCTCTCAACAAGTATCTTCAAACTCAGCTCCCAAGCACCCGCCTCCTATTCCTAACTCTACTGGAGGTGTTGTGTTTTCAGTTTAGAGCTTCTCCTTTTCTGGCAGTTATCCCTCATTTTTAAATTAGGGGTTCCTGACTCTGAATGGATTTCCAGAGGGTTGGACATGCCTTATTTTTCCTCAAAATCTTGTGATTATGTACATTATTTTTGGGAGAATCCTTTGCTTTCTTCAGATTCTCAAAGGAGATGGGTACCTCCCCCCCACCCCCGTTAAAAGAAAACAAAACAAAGGAACAAAGACCAACAAACCTTCCACAACAGCCCAGTATTCATTTATACTGTAAAAGCCTTGATTTTCTCAAGCATGGAAAATATTTTGGCTCCCATCTGACCTGCCTTTGGTTACTGCCTGAGTGGAATTGGTCACATTCCAAGTTTCAGTACTCTTTGATAAATTGTATTGGATTCTAGTTTCCCAACATATGACCCTGCTCCTTCTGCTTACTTTTCCCAAATTTTTTTGCCTTCTGTGCCCAGGCACTTAGTTCCCTGTCTAGGCAAGAGTGGTCATGATTAGACTTTTCATTTTCTTTCTACTGTGCCTATGTATTGATTAGTCATGGGCACATTGTGAACTTGAAAAGTCGATTTAGTCACATTTTAAGTTTCACTATTTGTTGGTATTATTCTGGCAAGATTTTGGAGGGTTTTTATTATTTATTCATTTATTTTTTGAGACAGAGTCTCATTCTGTCTCCTCGGCTGAAGTGTAGTGGCGTGATCGCAGCCCACCGCAACCTTGAGCTCCTGGGCTCAAGTGATCGTCCTGCCTCAGCTTCCGGAGTGGCTGGGACTACAGGCGTGCACCACTACACCCAGCTAATTTTTAAATTTTTTGTAGAAATGGGGTCTCACTGTGTTGCCTAGGCTGGTCTCGAACTCCTGGACTCAAGCTATCCCCTGCTTTGGCCTCTGGAGTAGCTGGGACTATAGGCAAGCGCCACCATACCCTTCAGGTTTTTAATTTATTTTATGAAAATTCCTCCAAAACAACAATCCTCAATTCTCCTGCTTGAAAGTAATCACTAATAATCAGATACCGTGTGATCTGATCCTTGATGTTCATATTATTGCCTTTAACTGAGTAGCAATGTTAAAATTTAATCATTTAAATTAGAAAACATACATTGAAAAGTCTTCACAGAAGTCCAGCATTATAAGAACTCATCAGACCATCTAGTTATCCTAGAAGTATTGTTTGCTACTTAAAAAGCTGTGTGGAAAGATTGTACCATATTCCTTGGTAATAGTTTCCAATGTCTTTTTTTTTTCTCTAATAGGGCCTTTAAAACACTCTACTTAAAAAAAAAAAAAAAAAAAAAAAAAAAAAGCTTTAACAATACCAATACTGAGTTATCCATAGTATTAGCCTGTTTCCATGCCCAAGTCTGTCCTTCCCCAGTTACCTGCTTTTCTGAATGGTAGCCCAGAGGTGAGACGAGGGGCTCTGTTCCTGTCTCATGTTTCCTTTACATTATCCAGGTGACACTGGCACAGCCTTCAAGGAGCAGCAGAAGTAATTTGCTCCCAGCGTTCTTTGCCACACACAGTGGCAGGGTTAAATGATTTAAAATTTAATCATTTAAATTAGAAAATGTACATTGAAAAGTCTTCATAGAATTCCAGCATTAAAAGAACTCATCAGACCATCTAGTTATCCTAGAAGTATTGTTTGCTACTTAAAAAGCCTATGTGGAAAGATTGTACCATATTCCTTGGTAATAGTTTCCAATGTCTTTTTTTCTCTAATATGGCTTTTAAAACACTCTACTTAAAAAAAAAAAAAAGCTTTAATAATACTAATACTGAGTTATCCATAGCATTAGTCTGTTTCCATGTGTACATCTGTCCTTCCCCAGTTACCTGCTTTTCTGTATGGTAGTGCAGAGGTGAGACGAGGGGCTCTGTTCCTGTCTCTTGTTTCCTTTACACCATCCAGGTGACACTGGCTGCAGCCTTCAAGGAGCAGCAGAAGTAATTTGCTCCCAGCGTTCTTTGCCACACAGAGTGGCAGGTTTAGATGTTGACTTACCTCTGCCACTTCCTTGGTGGTTTTGAGTAGTACAGTCCCTTTCTGCACATTAGTGTGCAGGCATGTTGCCTGCAGGAGCCTTTTTAAAGGAGGAGCTTTGGACTTGTCCTGCAGTATAGAACTTGGCTGCCATGCTGACCCAGGGCACCCTGCGTTTTTCTGCTTAGTAGAACTGCATTTTTAGTGCTTCCTGAGTGACCCATTGTTTTCTTAGTGAAAAGAGGTCATAATTTAGCACTACCTGTACAATATCCTTTCAAGCATTTCAAGATGGTCATCCAGCTTTCTTCCAAATTTACACTTTTCAGGGTACATGGCTTCATTTCCTCATAGTGCCGACTTCTCAGTCCTCCTCACCAGGCTGGTGTCAAACTTGTGGGCTCAAGTGATCCTCCTGCCTCAGTCTCCCAAAGTGTTAGGATTACAGGTGTGAGCCACCATGCCTGGCCTATGTTTATAATTCTTGTAGGTAGAAGTGGTACCTATTGTCCATTGTGATGAGAAAAAAGTAAAGTTTGTCTTAAAATATAAGTAAGGAACTCAATTTATGAAATTTAAATTTATCCTTTAAATTTTAAATTTAAATTTATTTCTATTAAATTTTCTTGTAACCATGTATAACTAAGTTATTCTACTTTTATTTTGTTGAGACAGGGTCTCACTCTGTCACCCATGCTGGTGCAGTGGTGCCATCTCAGCTCACTGCAACCTCTGCCTCCCAGGTTCAAGTGATCCTCCCACCTCAGCCTCCTGAGTGTTTGGGACTACAGGCACGTGCCACAATGCCTAGCTTTTCTTTTTCTGGTGGAAACGGGGTTTTGCCATGTTGCTCAAACTGGTTTTGAACTCCTGAGCCCAAGCGATCCACTTGCCTCGGCCTCCCAAAGTGCTGGGATTATAGGCGTGAGCCACCATGCCATGTTCTACCTTTTTGAATCTCATTTACTCACTTGTAATAAGGAAATAATACTACCTTCTTCATGGGGTGAAAGGAGGTATAAAATGAAGTATACATATGAAAGCCTTTTGAAACTGCAAAGCATTCTAAACCTATATCCAAATGGGTAGTTTTAAATGTAGATTTTCACAAAAGGGGATTAAAGAGAGGAGTGGGGAGGCCCCATATTATTCCAACACGGGCTGAACTGAACTAACATCATTGCAGGAAGGTCTTGGAAGATTAAAGATTCCAAGAAAAATTAAGGGCTTTGAGTAAAAAAATTTTTTTAAAGTGGCTGGGCCTGGTGGCACGTGCCTGTACTCCCACCTACTCATGATGCTGAGGTGGAGGATTACTTGAGCCCAGGTGATTGAAGCTGCAGTGAGCTATAATTGTACCACTGCACTCCAGCCTGGGTGACAGAGCAAGATTCTGTCTATAGGGAAAAAAAAAAAAAAAAAAGAGGAAGTGCTGGGCATATAGGCTGGAATTAGATATTTACATAATATCCTCATCTTGGAAAACTGCTTTTTCCAGTAGTGCTGCTTTTAGATTTTCCCACTACTGCAGTTGATGGTTCTTAAATATGTTTGGAACTCTTATATTATTTAGGTCAGTTTCCAAATTACACAAATTATAACCATTGTAGTCAGACCTCATTTGAATTAAAACAATATTTTACAAACTCTGAGGGTAGATTTGAGTTAGGATTTGGATTAAAACATTATCTTACAAACTCTGAGGATAGATTCGAGTTAGGGGTTCAAAACTTCTTTGAACAATATCATAATTAGGATGTAGATTTATAGAGCTACTAGCTAAAGGGAAGGGCACCAGTCATTGGGATGTATAAGTTTGGATCTATTGCAAAATTAAAATGCTGCCTTTTGAGCATACTTAATAATGCACATACAATAGAAGAGCCAGAATTTTTAGAAAAATGACTGACTTGATATACAACCTTTTGTATATCATAGAAGGAAAATATTAGTTGAGTATTTTGTTTATTTACCTGTTTGTATATATAAAACCTGGGGCCCAATATTCAATAGATTCTTTTTCACTATGCTTTTCACCCACAGTGTCTCACCAGGTACTCTGTTTCTGGCCATCTATAATTTTCTTTAAAAGGGATATATTCTAGGCTGGGCGCGGTGGCTCATGCCTATAATCGTAGCACTTTGGGAGACCGAGATGGGAGGATTGCTTGAGGCCAGTAGTTGGAGATCAGCCTGGTCAACATAATGAGATCCCATCTCTTTAAAAAAAAAAAAAAAAAAAAAAGATTTTTTTAAAAGGGATAATTTCTAGTCAACTATAAGTGATTTTAAGTAAAAAGCAATTAAGACATGTATACATCTATACCTTCAGCTTAATCTCTTCAGTTTGGAACATCTTCCTTTCACAGCAAAAATATTGTATTTGCTTTATAAGAAAACCCCTTTTGGCCAGGTGTGGTGGCTCACGCCTGTAATCCTAGCACTTTGGAAGGCTGAGGTGGGTGGATCACCTGAGGTCAGGAGTTCAAGACCAGCCTGGCCAACATGGTGAAACCCCATCTCTACTAAAAATACAAAAATTAGCTGGGCGTGGTGGTATATGCCTGTAATCCCAGCTGCTTGGGAGGCTGAGGCATGAGAATCCCTTGAACCCAGGAGGCAGAGTGCAGTAAGCCAAGATCACGCCATTGTACTTCAGCCTGGGCGACAGGGCGAGACTCCCTCTAAAAAACAAACAAACAAACCACAGTGGCTCACACCTGTAATCCCAGCACATTGGGAGTCCGGGGTGGGCGAATCATTAGGTGAAGAGATCGAGAGCATCCTGGCCAACATGGTGAAACCTCATCTCTACAAAAAATACAAAAAATTAGCTGGGCGTGGTGGTGTGCGCCTGTCGTCCCAGCTACTTGGGAGGCTGAGGCAGGAGAATCACTTGAACCCAGGAGACGGAGACGGAGGTTGCAGTGAGCCGAGATTACGCTGCTGTGCTCCAGCCTGGTGACAAAGTGAGACTCCGTCTCAAAAAAAAAAAAACCTCTTTAGCATCACCTTTTAGCCCAATGACATAGCCCAAATAATTAAATTTGTCTCCTGATCGGAGGTTTGGATTTGTCTCATCTCTCTTTCTGGTTCCTCCTTGGTTTCTACTTTGTAAACCCTTTAGGCTGGGGATCCAGTTTCTTGTCTGTGGATGTTTTATATACAAACAGGACTGTGAGCTCTTTCAGCATTGTACAAACATTGATGAATATCATCTGCAATTAATTATGGTTTCAGTTATTCTCTAATCAGTTTAGATGTGGCTCACTTTCTCAGGCAATCTGAGTGGGCTTTCAGAAGTGGGAAATATGATCTACTATTGATTGAAGAAAAGCAACCACAACACAAATAAGTCAAAATAATAGCTAATTGCTAAATAATTTCAAGTTTTTTATGTATGTGATTTTTTTCCCTCACCAATTTATCTTCTCAGTTGTTTGGCTTAAGTTATTATTTAAATCAGTTTTTATTGTAAACATGATGACTGAAAGGTAAGAAAGGATAGACGTAGTTCAGAATAAGCTGAGTGGCAGAAAGAAGCCAAAGGCTATATGTAATCTACGGAATGAGATTAATAATCAAGAACTCACTGTGTGTAGAAGTAAGCAAGTTCACTCACATATTCACATACTATATTATATGATTTATTATCTTTGAGATGGGCAGGTGTGGTCTTCTATTACCGCTTTCCTAGGGTGTTGAGAGTTCTAGTCCTTCTATTTTCTTTTCTGGAATTACCACTTTTCCTATGGCTGAATGGAGAAAATATTATTTATTTGGGGATCTGGAATTGTCTTCTCAATGTTGATTTTTGTATTTTATATAACTGACTTAGTTTGGATGAGGCTTCCTTTCTGTGAATTAAATTTATATGTGACTTGATCAGAGTTGTATTTGCTGATGAGGAGCTGAGACTTGAAGCCTTTTCACCTATTGTTAGGTAAAGTGATTACCACTTAGAACTAGGTTGAGACCTTTTGAGATGTGGGTCTTTCTTTAGCTCTCCTCAGTCTATGGCAGTGTGTGGACTCTAATATTTAGCCCTCACACTTAGAAATTCAGTGTTAAGGGCATATATATAAGTTCCCAGTTTGTGATGGCCGTTTGTGATAAGGTTGGTATGTGGAAGTTTCATAGACTGATTATGTAAGAAAACTGACTTGATGTTAGTAGCACAACTGGTGTTGGAACAGATATTTCTTAGATTGGTTTATGCTATTTATATTTAAATGTATTTAAATTGATAATATTTATCCTGGTATAAGATTGCCTTATTCTTAGTTGGCAACGTTAATTTAAGATATGCAATTCTCAGCTGCTTTTCTCTTACATTTTTATGCTTGAATAATCCAAGTGTTTACAAATTCCTACCTAATTTTTTAAAAGAGGTGCGGATTATAGTGAGATGGTCTGCTTTGCCGTATAGCTGAGGGTAGTGGCGGAAGAGGCCACATACTGGATGCTAAGTTAAATAGAGAAACAATTTATTTACACTTCAGATGTATTTTGCTTAATGAATGTATCAGAAAAGCCAACACTTTCTGAAGTGAGTTTCTGTTCTACCATATTGAATGTTTATAATGCCGATGTTTTGTGTGTTTTTCAGGATTGGCACAGCTGCACTGGCCGTTCAGGTTGTGGGCAGTAACTGGCCCAAGCCCCACTACACTCTGTTGATTACAGGCCTGTGCCGTTTCCAGATTGTACAGGTCTTAAAAGAGAAGCCATATCCCATTGCTGAAGTGGAGCAGTTGGACCGACTTGAGGAGTTTCCCAACACCTGTAAAATGAGGGAGGAGCTAGGAGAACTATCAGAGCAGTTTTACAAATATGCAGTACAAGTAAGTTGCTTTTATTTTTTGTTAAAACCCATTTTTCTTTGGTTCCTTTGCTTTCCTAAGATAGAGTGAATCTGTTGGATGGTGAAGTTTTAGGACAGTTTACATTTAAATGAGTTAGTAACATAATATATTAATTCCGATTTACTCTTGTCTGGGGTTGTACCTAAATCATTCCAGGACATATTGGCCTACCCTTTCTTAAGTTTTCCATATGTTATTTCTACAGCTTTCTTTCTAACTTCTACTGTCTCTAAACTAGATAATTATTAAACCTAAATATTTAAAGCTAAAAAATGAAATACTGCACAGAAGCTATTTGTCACCAAAATATCTAGGAACCATTTATATGACTTATAATATATTACTTCAAAAGTCAAGATCACATTGTCTAGCAGTAACTATGGTAGATCAAGCCTGTGGTGGGCTGATTTCAAGTATGGTTAAAACCTTGATTAACTAGAATGCTGGGAAGGTTTAATGCTGCATTGAATATTTGACTCTTTAATTCTAGTTTTTTTTTGTTAACTCTAGATATAACAGAAAGCACCTATTCCCACCCCATTTTGTTTCAAACCTTAATGAAACATATTATAAAATTATAAAGTATAGTCTTCTACTTTTCTGTTAGTATAATCCAGTGACTATAACTAGATCTATGAGGATCAAATAATGTTTAAAAGTCTCAATTATAAATACTACTGATCATTGAAATATGTGTAGGGCAAGTGTTCATAGCCTGTGGTACTTGTATCTGATGTGGCATTTGAAGAGCCATACTTACAGTGTAATGAACAATAATAGAAAAATAGAAAATTTGAGGGCCAGGTGCAGTGGTGCACACCTGTAATTGCAGCACTTTGGGAGGCTGAGGTGGGTGGATTGCTTGAGCCCAGGAGTTCGAGATCAGCCTGGGCAGCATGGTGAGAGCCCGTCTCTACAAAATGTACAAAAATTAGCCGAGTGTGATGGTGCGTGCCTGTAGTCCCAGCTACTGGGGAGGCTGAGGTGGGAGGATTACTTGAACCTAGTAGGTGGAAGTTGCAGTGAGCCAAGATTGCATCACTGAACTCCAGCCTGGGCAACAGAGCGAGACCCTGACTCAAAAAAAAAAAAAAAAAAGAAAAATAGAAAATTTGAATCTGTAATTTCTATGTGGGCTGAAAGAAAGGACTTTGAGGAAAGAAATTTCAGTTTGAAAACTGGAATAAGTGAATATACTGCTTAGGAATAAAGGAGATTGAGAGAAATAGAATTTCTTTTTCTTTTCGGCAGTGATGTTCCCTGGGTCTTTGTGCTTCTATTGGACATAGATAGCTTCATAGCCTCTTTTGCTTTGCTTTTACTTCTTTGCACTTTGAATCTAGAGAAACTTTTTAAGCTTGTAAAGATTTTGCAGTGACATTAAAAGAATTTTTAGAGATAAATAGATCACCACACATCTTACTATCATCATGCATCAAATTTAATTTTTGTTCATCTTCTGGGCTCAGTTCATATTCAATTATATGTTTTGTTTTTGTATCCATGTCTAATGTTCATATTAAGTACTTTTGTTAATTTCATTGAGTTAATATATACTAATTTTATAATTTCCCTTTTTCGACATTACGGTTATTTCCAATTCTCTTTCATCCCCTAATGCATCTACTTCTACAGCCCTCTTCAATGGACTTCTTCAATAGCGTGCTGTCTCCTAGTTCTTCTGTCTTGAAACTTTTCTCTTCACTGAGCCTTTCTAAAAGAAGTTTGGGGCATCCCTTTCCCTTGAGTAAAAGACTTTAATGGCTATAGGATGGACACCAAATTTCTTAGTATAACATTAAGACCGTTTGCAACTTGTCTTGGGCCTGTCTGTCTTGCCTCAACTCTAGTTATCACCTCATTGACACCCTAGTTCTAGCTCTACTGAATGTAAAACAGCTTCACATTGAGTTATTTTATGTCTCTATGATTCTGCCTTCAGTTTTGCTGGGAGTGCTCTTCCATCTCTGATTTTTTTTTTTTTTTTTTTAAATGGAATCTTGCCCTGTTGCTCAGGCTGGAGTGCAGTGGTGCAATTTCGGCTCACTGCAGCCTCCGCCTCCCGGGTTCAAGCAATTCTCCTGCTTCAGCCTCCCGAGTAGCTGGCATTACAGGCACGCACCACCACACCCGGCTAATTTTTTGTGCCTTTAGTAGAGATGAGTTTTCACCATGTTGGCCAGGCTGGTCTCAAACTCCTGACCTCATGATCCAACTGCCACCATGCCCGGCCTCCATCTCTGAATTTTAAAATTGAAGCTATGCTTTCCCAGCAGCTGTAGGCTGTTAGTGTTCCTCTCTCTGTGCCTTCACAGTCTGTCGTACATGTCATTTAACATAATGCTTATCACATTGTATTGAAATGTATCTTATAGGTATTTTTTCTCTACCAAACTTGAATTCATTTTTCTCCTTTAGCCATCCTGTACTGAGCAGTCTATTGGGTCTGGCAAATAGTTTGTACTCAGTAAATGTTTGGAATATGCGTTTTAACTGTTTTATTTTGGTAGGGTGAATTCCTAGTAGCAAGGGTATTCAAATTTTATTATCTACTTCTTCCACCTGAACAGCTTCATCGTAATTATACTTTAATTCCCTTCATTCTAGGCAGGTAATGGATAGGTTCCAAAATTACAGTGTTGTTGGAGAGGTTTGATTATTACTAGCACATGAAATCTGATTTGAATTGACTAAATGAGGGTTTAGTACATCATTATGAATTAGTGTGAACTAAGTTTTGCAGTGTTAACTTCTCTGAAATCTCAGTCGCATAACATGAGTGTCTTTCTGGCTCATGCTTCATGCCTGAGACTAGTGGGGGTTGTGTCTGCCTATTAAAGTCACTTGGACCCAGGTGGATTGGAGATTCATCTTAAGACATGCTTCCCTTATCTCTGAGGCAGGAAAAGGAAATGGGGTGCATCTGTCATTGGCTTGTAATGCTTCTGCCCAGAAGGAGCTGTCACTTCCACTGTGTTTCATGGATCAATTTAAGACTCATAGACACACCTATTAATATATTTGAAGGAAGTTAGAAAGAGCAGTGCCCAGAAGAAAAGGGGAGTTTGTCAGTAGCCCTAATGACTATCACAGTTACTGAAAGTGTGTCTTGGGCGTAATCTATCTTAACTCCCAGATATACGCTGACAGTTGTTTTTCTAAAAGTCATTCACAGTCAGTGCTCAGATTCTAGTTAGTCCAAATTGATATGGTTTGGCTGTGTCCACACACAAATATCACCTTGAGTTGTAATAATTCCCATGTGTCGGGGCGGTGCCAGGTGTAGATAATTGAATTACGGGGGCGGTTCCCCCAAACTGTTCTCTTGGTGGTGAGTAAGTCTCACAAGATCAGATGGTTATATAAATGATAGTTCCCCTGCACACGCTGTCTTGCCTGCCACCATGTAAGACAGACCTTTGCTTCTCCTTTGCCTTCCTCCATGATTGTGAGGCCTCCCCAGCCATGTGGAACTGTGAGTCCATTAAACCTCTGTCTTTTATAAATTACCCAGTCTCTGGTATGTCTTTATTAGCAGTGTGAGAACAGACTAATACACAAATGTTATACTAAATATTAATATTTCAGCTTCTGATTGGCCATAATAGCATCAACTATGCTAAATTTCTAATAATACACATATTTCTAATAATAGGCATCTAATAGGCGTTATACTGTGATTATGTAAGAGAATATTCTTGTTCTTAAGAACAAGGGTCCTTAATCTGTGACAGGATTGGAGATTTAAAGAATAAGGATCTCGATTCTGCAGCTTATCCTCAAGTGTTCATTAATTATGTGTGAGTGGGGAGAGAGAGAAAGCAAACATGGCAAAATGCCACTTTTCAGTTGGTGAATTCAGTTGGTGAATCTGGAAGAAGGATATACAGGAGTTATTGTATGATTCTTGCAACTTTTTTGTACATTTGAATTGTTTTCAATAGAAAGTTAAAAATAATCATGGCACAAGTTTACAAAACCCTTGTAAACATTAGTATTAACTACTTTTAAGCCATTATTGCTTTTCATTCTGATTGACGTTTTGAAAGTACTTTTCTTTTCTTCTGAGGCCTGTAAAATACGTGGACTATATTAATCAGTGATCTTTCAGAAACAAAGACTGAGGCCCAAACATTAAACCTAGATGGAAATCTGATTTTTAAAAATTCACAAATAATGCCAGATTTCATTTAAAAGACTTTTTTTCCCCCTTCTAGTTGGTTGAAATGTTGGATATGTCTGTCCCTGCAGTTGCTAAATTGAGACGTCTTTTAGATAGTCTTCCAAGGGAAGCTTTACCAGACATCTTGACATCAATTATCCGAACAAGCAACAAAGAGAAACTCCAGGTACAGTGTTCCCTTCTTGAACGCCAGGTTGCTTTGTCACTTTTTATTGAGATCTAGATAGTGAGTAGTTAAGTTTTGACCTTCAAGAGAAAGATATTGGAGACCCAAAGTAGTTGAAATGCTTTTACATTTAAACTGACTTTCAAATGTGATTGTTTTATATTTTTGTTTACACAAGCAGCTCTTTTATTTGCATAATCAGTAATAGTAGTCAATTTACAGAAAAAGTTAAAGCAAAGAATCATAAAAAGGTAAATATTTGACTGGGTGCTCACACCTGTAGTCCCAGCCCTTTGGGAGGCCGAGATGGGTGGATCGCTTGAGATCAGGAGTTCGAGACCAGCCTGGCCAACATGGTAAAACCCCATCTCTACTAAAAATACAAAATTAGCTGGGCATGGTGGTGCACGCCTGTAATCCCAGCTACTCGGGAGGCTGAGGCAGGAGAATCGCTTGAACCCAGGAGGCGGAGGCTGCAGTGAGCCAAGATTTCACCACTCCAGCCTGGGCAACAGAGACTCTGTCTCAAAAAAAAAAAAAAAAAAAAAAAAGGTAAATATTTAATTTAACTTAAATATGTAGACATTCTTTGATTCAGTATTTTTAAACGTGGAGCCATGGCCCTTCCTTTATGTGTGGACCTGCTTTCTTAGAATCTTCATGATGTTTCTTATATAAATCACACCTATGGTGCATTACTTATAATTTTAAATTTATATTTATTTAAAGTGAAGTGAATTTTAAAGACACTTGAAAAGTAATCCAGGTGTAGAATCCTACATTTACATGACTTAATTCCTAAACTGTAATACTTTAAGTTTTCTTGCACACTTATTTTTAAGGTATTTTTAAAGCAGTCTTTTTTACTGAATCATCCTAGAATATTTGTTTGTTTTCAGTGAAACAGCTCTTTCATATGTTATCAGTTTATTTAGTACTTAAATCCAACCATTATAATAACAAATACAACTAACACAAACAGGTTGGTTATAATTAAACCAGTAGAAGAGTTACAGGACTGCCAGAGAGCCCCCTGGCTGTGGGCGGCAGCAGTGTGTTTTACTGCGGGAACGGAGAGCGGCCCGTGCCCCGACAAATGACTAGTGAGAGTTGGTTGAGTGCTTCTGTTCTCTTGTGTATGTAAACATTTAATATTTTGAACCTATAATTTGTTTAGATCTAATATGAAAACACATTCTGGGCTTCAAGAGAATAATTCCCAGATAGAGTTGACGTCAACTGTGTGTCTGGTTTTTTTATCTTAAAAACACACAGCTTTGGCCGGACGCAGTGGCTCACGCCTGTAATCCCAACACTTTGGGAGGCTGAGGCGGGTGGATCACGAGGTCAGGAGATCGAGACCATCCTGGCTAACACAGTGAAACCCCGTCTCTACTAAAAATACAAAAAATTAGCCAGGCATGGTGTCGGGCGCCTGTAGTCCCAGCTACTCGGGAGGCTGAGGCAGGAGAATGACGTGAACCTGGGAGGCGGAGCTTGCAGTGAGCCAAGATCTCGCCACTGCACTCCAGCCTGGGGACAGAGCAAGATTCCGTCTCAAAAAAAAAAAAAAAAAAAAACACACAGCTTCATTTTAAAGTGAAAAACCAAGATCCTGTTTTTTCTTTCTTTTTTAAGGATTCTGATATTCATCTCAAACAACCTTGCTGATTAATATAGTTCATTTGGTTGTCTGAGCCATAGTGTAGCTGTGAATACTGTCAAGAATTTTTTTTTTAACTTGGCAATTTAAACCATGGCTCTGACTGCCTGTTTTTGGATTGTGTGTTTCTGAGAGAGATCCTATTAATTGACTCACATTTCCTTAGATTTTAGATGCTGTGAGCCTAGAGGAGCGGTTCAAGATGACTATACCACTGCTTGTCAGACAAATTGAAGGCCTGAAATTGCTTCAAAAAACCAGAAAACCCAAGCAAGATGATGATAAGAGGGTAAATATTTATTTTAACCCATTTCAGGTTTGAAAAAAAAAATAAGGAGAATAAAGAGAGGAACAAAGAAGAAAAGTTTATTGTCTCCTACCACTCGCATTACTGATAAAATTTAGGTGTTTCCCTCTCATCCTTTTCTTTGCCTGGATTTTTTTTTTAAAGCATGTAAGCATTTTTCTCACTTTGTTTTGGTTATTATCCAAAAGGATAATTTACTGAGCCATTTCCCCTTTTGTGTTGTTTCCAATGTTTTGTGCATTGTAAACACTAACAAATAACTATGATGGGTGTCTTTTGAGTATAACATTTTTTTACTGCATGTAGTATTAAGAAACTAATACAAAACTCTTTCTTAAAAGGACTGTATGTTGTGTCAAAATTTGGCTGTTTTCAACTTATAATAAGTTTCCATTTTTATTTAGTCCAACTCTTGATCTTTTTTTGTTTTCTAAGCTTAAGTCCTCTAACTTCTAGTGGCTTGATAAATATTCACTTTCCTTTCAGTTTAACTTTAGTTGATTTTTTAAAAAGTATTCAATTCTTTAACCCATACATTATTTTGAAGACAGCAGTTGTATTTTTCCCTCAAATAGCTTTTTATTTGACTCAACACCACTAATTAAATAATCCTTCCCATCCCCATTATCATCCGTTACATTTATATGTACGATGGGATCTGTTTGAAATCTATCTTGATCTGCTGATTTTACTATTTTTATGTCTGGACAGAGTTTATGTTAGGAAGATATATTTGATGTGGACAGGATATGAAAATGGCAGTTCTCTGAAGGTGTTGAGATGCAGCACTCTGACTTAAGTGAAGCATTGAGAATTATATTAGCAATTTGATGTTCATCAGCACAGAAGTCTTGTCATCAAAGAGAATGCATTGTAGAGAAGGCAGAACAGAAGGGAAGAACTCCTCCCTGGTGGGACTAGAGAAGGGGCAATAAAGTAGGCTGAGGAGAGAGATAGGAACAGTGATCATCATGCTGGCGATTAGTACTCCAGGACACCATGCTGTTTAAAACATGCAGAAAGCTAGATTATTTCTGGCTTGAGATCAGGTCAGGGACTCAATTACTCATTATGTGTAGAAAGACAAATCCACTGGGAGTTGCAGAAAACTGCAGCTTACTCTTAATAAAGTTTGCCATCACTTAAAATGAAAGTTTTTCAAAAGTGCTCCAGAAAATGATCAAGCAAGAGACAGTTATTTAAAAAGTAGGAATTAGGATAATATTTGGAGTTAGCCTAAAACTCTCTCCTTTTTTGTTCCCCTAAGGGTTGAAAAGCACTGTTTTAGCAGTCAGGAAGGAAAAATGCATTAAAAAGTGCTTTTGTCTTAACAATGAAATCACTGATATGCTTATAGAAATCTCACTTTTAAAAAATATATAATATGTTCAGTTTTTTATTTATAATATTTTATCTGCTGATGACTTATATAAGAATAAAAGCATATTTTAGTACTTATGTTTTTATAAAATTAAATTTTTATTTACTGCTTTATGTTTTAAACATTTTTATATTTGAATGTATTAAATAGATAAATTTTCCAGGTTAAAAAATAAGTTCTGGGCTGAATGCAGTGGCTCATGCCTGTAATCCCAGCGCTTTGGGGGAGGCCAAGGAAGGAGAATCGCTTGAGGCCAGGAGTTCAAGACCAGGCTGGGCAACATAGTGAGACCTCATCTTTACAAAAAAAATTTAAAAAATTAGCCAGCATGCTGGTGTGTGTCTGTAGTCCCAGCTACTTAGGAAGCTGAGGTGGAAGGATTACTTGAGCCAGGGAGGTTGAGGCTGCAGTAAGCAGTGTTCATGCCATTGCACTTCAGCATGGATGACAAAGCTTGACTCTGTCTCAAAAAATAAAATGTTCTGGGGGCTTTTAAATTAAATGCTAGTATATAATTTTGCTCTAGTAATGGTTGTTTATTCATGAATTTCAAGGAGCACGTAAGGTGGTTTTAACATATGATACAGAGATCATAGAGAACACAAAGGCCATTTGACTTTGCACAGAATATGTTTTTTAGATTTGAAAGAACAATTTTGGCGGGATGGGAACAGATGCCAAAGGCTCACTGAAGTAATTGATGAGGTAGGGGATCTGGTGGTTATAGCCACTTGTTAGAGAAGCAGAACCTCATAAGAAAGGAAGTAAATAGTGCGGTAGTTAACTAGAAGAAACTAGAGGTAAGAAAAAAATACTTTGAAAGCAGGAAAGCTTTGAAGGCAAAATAGAGCCAGTGGTGGAAAGGTTGAAGATGCTAGGAAGAAATTTTGTAATGTAGGAGATAAAATGGAATTTTTTTCAGTCACCAAATGGTACGAAGTAATGTATTTCAAGAAAATAGTGGCTGCAATAGTAGCTCAAAGAAAGATAATTTCTAGATGGTTTAATTATTTCTAGTATCCAGTTCCTTGAAATTTGTTTTCTTATGCAAGTATTATTGTAAGCATATACCAAAGAATCATGTCTACCTTATGCTGGTCTACGTCTGCAATTCTGCTGCTTCTCTGTATACAACTGCCTTTTGATTATCATTCTGAACTTCACTTCCTAAAGATATAGACTGTAGTCATAAAAATGTTTATTCAGCACTAGTCATAATCTTTTGTGTACCTGAGTACTTCATTTCCAATTTATTTTGACATACGGTTTTACTCTTCTGCTTTCTACGTTAGGTTATAGCAATACGCCCTATTAGGAGAATTACACATATCTCAGGTACTTTAGAAGATGAAGATGAAGATGAAGATAATGATGACATTGTCATGCTAGAGAAAAAAATACGAACATCTAGTATGCCAGAGCAGGCCCATAAAGTCTGTGTCAAAGAGATAAAGAGGTAAATTATAAAAGGCATTTGTTCATTATTGTTTTCATTCTTAGCACTCCTGATTAACACCACTTTCACTACTCTTTTCTCAATTACTGAGGATACATAATACAAGTCTTCCACCTGCAGTGTGCTGTCAAGCAATATAACTCTTGCAGGTGCCTTTTTGTTGTCTGAAAGAACAGACCATGCTTCTTTGTTTATATGTAATGTTTGTTCAGTTAGCATCATATTCTTCACATGTGACTTTTCTTCTCTAGATTATAAACTCTCAAGGGCAAGGACTGTCCATTTCTCTTTGTACAAGACAAAGTACGGGGAAACCTTGATAACAGAATAGGATATATGGGTTGATTACATTTTCTGGATATCCCCAGCATTAAACTGAAAGCCATTTTTCCTTTGCATACTTTTAACTTTGTAACTCTTATTACATTTTCTTTTATTAGTGAATTGTAATGAGCCTGCTTGAATGCTTAGTGACTTAATATTTGACTTTCTGAGGCTCACAGTTAAGAACATTAGTAATTGTAGTTGATGGGTATTTTATATTGCCTCTGACAGTAGTTACTATGTGTAGAACGTTTATTATGTGCAGAACACTTTGCTAAGCACTGCATATATTGTGGAAGTAGCATTTGTTATTAAATATATATTAGCTTGCTTTTATGAGCAGACCTCACTCATCTCTGATACAAAAAAAATAAAATTATTGTATTATGCATAGTTAGGCACTTACATCTTACTGTGATAAGTAAACCAATGGATATGTGTCACTTGACTATCCCTGTGAGCTTAAAAGGGACACACACTAGTGAGGCCATATTTCCAGGCTAGAATTAGACATAATGTTTTCTCCTGCAGTTTGCAGGTATCTGCCTTATTTTGTTTTGTAAGTACCTTAAGTACTTAGAAAATATGAGAATATATTGTAGAGAAAGCAGAGCAGAAGGGAAGAACCCCTCCCTGGTGGGACTCCAGAAGGGGCAGTAAAGTAGGCTGGGGAGAGAGATAGGAGTGGTGATCATTACATTACAAAACAAAATAAATGTTTTATTATCTGGATACTTTAAAACTTTTTCAGATTTGTTTAAACATGCATGATACATCTAACCAAGAAAGAGAGTTGTGTTTGATTTTTCTGTTATGGAATTTTTCTGTGTTCGTGAACATGTTTGCTGTGTATTCTTTCTCCACAGACTCAAAAAAATGCCTCAGTCAATGCCAGAATATGCTCTGACTAGAAATTATTTGGAACTTATGGTAGAACTTCCTTGGAACAAAAGTACAACTGGTAAGCCAAAAAATAACACCTTTTTTGCAGTCTAATTGTCACTCAGAAAGCTCATGCAATTTTTCATTTCAAATTTACTCCACTGACTGTCGTACTGTTAAATTATTTTTGTTTTCAGTTTTTTTGAAACCATTTTATTGAAGTGTGATTGGCATACAAAAAGCTGTATATATTTAATGAATACATCTCAGTGAGTTTCAGAATAAGTATACACCCATGAAACCATCACAATCTTCATAGCCATAAACATATCCATCACCTCCAAAGTTTCCTCCTACCTCTTTTGTGATTATTGTCATCATTATTGTTGGCTTTTTTCTTTTGGTGCTGGTGGTAAGAACATTGAGCGTAAGGTCTAATGTTAAATTAACAATATTGTTAGCGATAGGCACTTTTCTTTATAGTAGATCTCTAGAACTTATTTATCTTGCATAAGTGAAACTTTGTTCCCTTTAATCATCACCTCCCATTTCCTTCTCCTCTCATCCCCTGGCAACTACTAGTCTACTCTCCATTTCTGAGTTTGACTATTTTAGATTCCACATGCATTAAATAGGTGAAATCATACAGTACTTGTCTTTCTGTGTCTGGCTCATTTCACTTAGCATGATGCCCTCTAGGTCCATCTATGTTGTCACAGATGGCAAGATTTCCTTCCTTTTTAAGGTGCATAATATTCCATTGTATGTCTATACCACGTTTTCTTTATTCACTTATGTGTCAGTAGACATTTCAGTTATTTCCGTATCTTGGCTATTTTAAGTAATACTGCAGTGAATACGGGAGTGCGGATATCCCTGATTTCAGTTCCTTTGGCTATTTACCCAGAGGTGGGATTGCTGGATCATATGGAAGTTGTATTTTAACTTTTTAGTAACTTCCATACTATTTTCATAATGACTGTACCAATTTACATTCCTATCAACAGTGTACAAGGGTGCCCTTTTCTCCATATCCTCACCTTCACTGGTTATGGTTTTTTGTTTGTTTGTTTTTTTAAATAATGGCCATCCTAACAGGCATAAAGTGCTTTCTCATTGTGGTTTTGATTTGCATTTCCCTGATGATTAGTCATGATAAGCACCTATTTGATTTTTTGCTGTTAAGTTTCATGAGTTCCTTATATGTTTTGGATATTAACCCCTTATCAGAAATATGGTTTGCACATATTTTCTCACATTACATAGGTTGCCTTCTCATTTTGCTGAACTTTTAAAATTCTGTACAGAAGCTTTTTAGTTTGATATAATTTCACTTGTTCATTTTAGCTTTTGTTGCCTTGACTTTGGTGTCATATGCAAAAATACCATGCCCAGAACAATGTCAAGGAGCTTTTAAAATATATTTTCTTCTAGAAGTTTTTCAGTTTCAGGCCTTACATTTAAGTCTTTAATCCATTTTGAATTAATGTTTGTACGTGGTGTAATATAAGGGTTCAAGTGCATTCTTCTGCATGTGGGTGTCTGGTTTTCCCAGCAACATTTTTTTGAAGAGACTGCCCTTTCCCTATTGTATATTCTTGGTGCCCTTGTTGAAAATTGGTTGACCTTCTAGGTAACCTTATAGGATTTATTTCTGGGCTCTGTATTCTATTCCATTGGTCCGTGTGTCTGTTTTTGTGCCAGAATCATACTCTCTGATTACTATAGCTTCATAATATAACTTGAAGTCAGAAAGTCTGGTGCCTCCATGTTTGTTCTTGCTCAAGATTGGTTTGGCTAGTCAGGGTCTTTTGTAATTTCTTATTAATTTTAGGATTTTAAAATCTATTTTTGTGAAAAATGTCATTGGAATTTTAATAGGGATTACATTGAACTTGTAGATTGCTTTGAGTGGTATAGACATTTTAACAACATTCTTCTAGTCTACAAACATGTAATATCTTTCAATTTATTTGTGTCTAACTTCTTTCATCAGTGTTTTATAATTTTTAGTGTACAGACCTTTTACCTCCTTGGTTAAGTTTGTACTTACGTATTTCATTCTTTCTGAAACTATTGTAAATGAGATTGTTTCCTTAATTTCTATTTATTTATTTATTTATTTATTTTGACATGGAGTTTCACTCTTGTCACCCAGGCTGGAGTGCAGTGGCATGATCTTGGCTCACTGCAACCTCTGCCTCCCAAGTTCAAGCGATTCTCCTGCCTCAGCCTCACAAGTAGCTTTAATTACAGGCACCTGCCATGACACCCGGCTAATTTTTTGTATTTTTAGCAGAGACGGGATTTTACCATGTTGGGCAGGCTAGTCTCGAACTCCTGACCTCAAGTGATCCACCCGCCTCGGCCTCCCAAAGTGCTGGGATTACAAACGTGAGCCACTGTGCCTGGCCCTTAATTTCTCTTTGGAGAAAGGTTTTTTTTTTTTTTTTTGAGCTTTATTGAAGTGTAATTGACATACAGTAAACTTCACAAATGTAATATGTACATTTTGATGAGTTTTGACTTACGTATATATCTGTAATACCATCACCATAATTAAGATAATGAGCATAACCATCATCTCCAGAAGTTTCTTCATGCTCTTAGATAATCCCTTTCTTCTTCCCCACCCCTTTCCTTCTAATCCCCAAGCAACCACTAAAGATTAATCTGTATTTTCCAAAATTTCATATAAATGGAATCATACAGTTGTGAGCCCTTTTTTTTATTTTTTTATTTTTATTTTTTTATTATTATACTTTAGGTTTTAGGGTACATGTGCACAATGTGCAGGTTTGTTACATATACATATGTATCCATGTGGCATGTTGTTTTGCTGCACCCATTAACTCGTCATTTAGCATTACGTATATCTCCTAATGCTGTCCCTCCCCCCTCCCCCAACCCCACAACAGTCCCCGGAGTGTGATGTTCCCCTTCCTGTGTCCATGAGTTCTCATTGTTCAGTTCCCACTTATGAGTGAGAACATGCGGTGTTTGTTTTTTTGTCCTCCGATAGTTTACTGAGAATGATGGTTTCCAGCTTCATGCATGTCCCTACAAAGGACATGAACTCATCATTTTTTATGGCTGCATAGTATTCCATGGTGTATATGTGCCACATTTTCTTAATCCAGTTTATTGCTGTTGGACATTTGGGTTGGTTCCAACTTTTTGCTATTGTGAATAGTGCCGCAATAAACATACATGTGCATGTGTCTTTATAGCAGCATGATTTATAGTCCTTTGGGTATATACCCAGTAATGGGATGGCTGGGTTAAATGGTATTTCTAGTTCTAGATCCCTGAGGAATCGCCACACTGACTTCCACAATGGTTGAACTAGTTTACAGTCCCATCAACAGTGTAAAAGTGTTCCTATTTCTCCACATCCTCTCCTTTTTTCTGGCTTCTTTAATTCAGCATGATTATTTTGAGGTTCATCCGTGTTGCTGTATATAACAGAAATTTGTTTCTTTTTATTGCTGGAGTTGTATTCTGTTGTATGGATATACGTTTATCAGTTCACCTGTTGATAGACATTTGGATTGTTTTCAGTTTTTTGGCTATTAAAAATAAAGCTGGCTGGGCACAGTGGCTCATGCCTATAATCCTAGCACTTTGAGAGACCAAGGTGGACAGATCATTTGAGCCCAGGAGTTTGAGACCAGCATGGGTAACATAGGAAGACCCCGACTCTATTTAAAAAAAAAAAAAATAATAATAATAAATAAGATATTTAATAAAATAAAATATCAAAAAATAAAGCTACTGTGAACCTAGTAAATTTATTTAATGTTTGCATGTCATGACAAAATACTGTGTTTTAGTTGAAAGGAAACGTTTCTTGGTACTCTGAGATGCCGTGTGTGTCAGCACTAGAGATGTATAGCAGCCATGTATCCATCATGAAAATAATTCCATTGTTTATCATTGCACATAGCACAGAGAACTGAAGATGAATAAATTATGGTATAAAAGGAGTCATGTTAAGCTCCTAAACCATTACTACATAGGATTATGTCTAGATAATTGTGAGTGTGGTTATAAAACCGTGAAAATGCCATTCATGTATATATTTTTGAGACGGAGTCTCGCTCTGTCTCCCAGTCTGGAGTGCAGTGGCGTGATCTTGACTCACTGCAGCCTCCTCCCGCTGGGTTCAAGCAATTCTCCTGCCTCAGCCTCCCAAGTAACTGGGACTACAGGTGCTTGCAACCATACCTGGCTCATTTTTGTGTGTTTAGTAGAGACAGGGTTTCACCACGTTGGCCAGGCTGGTCTCAAACTCCTGGCCTCAAGTGATCTGCCTGCCTTGTCCTCCAAAAGTGCTGGGATTATAGACCTGAGCCACTGTGTCCAGCCTAAATATCTTTGTTTGTTTGTTTTTTGAGATGGTGTCTTGCCCTGTCACCTAGGCTGGAGTGCAGTGGTGTGATCTTGGCTCACTGCAACCTCTGCCTCCTGGGTTCAAGTGATTCTCCTGCTCTAGTCTACTGAGTAGCAGGGATTACAGGTGCCTGCTGCCATGCCCAGCTAATTTTTGTATTTTTAGTAGAGATGGGGTTTCACCATGTTGGCCAGGCTGGTCTTGAACTTCTGACCTCAAGTGATCCTCCTATCTCGGCCTCCCAAAGTGCTGGGATTACAGGTGTGAGCCACCGAGCTCGGCCCCCCATTCATAATTTCTGAAAGAGAAGTTTACCTACCAAGTAGAGATCTCAGATAGTAACCGAAAGCAGAAAGGAAAGCAGAGAGGAAAGAGTTGTAGGAAATATGTTCACAGATTTTCCCATCTTAGAGGAGTCAGTAGATACCATTTCAATCTTCCAATTATAGATAGGGAAATTTATATTGAAATTTGAAATTTTTTTGCATATAACCACATGTTATTCAAAACAGGAAGTATGCTTTCTTGAATAATTAGAAAAATATATCCTGTATAGAAAAGATAGAAAATAATTTATACAACATGGAAATCACCTTTACTTGAAAGATTGAAAGAACTTTTAAAATTGTCTTTACTTGGCATATTTCTTGCAAGAAATTTCTTCACAGTGTTTTCAGTCTTTTCTAAATTATCTTGACTTTTATTCTTACCTTACTGAATGTGTTAATCATGAATGGATAATGCATTATAACAAGTACCTTTTTAGGTACAAGATGATATTTTGATGGAAACTTACTCTTCTTGGACATGATGATATTGATGACCTAACATTGAACCATCTTTGCATAACTAAAATAAATCCCACTGGGACTTAGTAGATTATTCTTTATAGATTTGATTTACTAGCATTTTAATATTTACAGCTATATAAAAAGGGATTTGTCTGCGGTTTTCTTTTATGTTTACTGTGGTAGGTTTTAGTGTCAGGGCTAGCATTATGAAACAATTGAGAAACTTTCTATCTTTCACTTCTTCACGTATTCATTGGTTGGGTTCTGGAGCCAGGAAAGGGGGAAGAAATTTTAGTTCTTCTTCTCCTACGTCACGTCACTCACCTAGGACTCTGACTAAAATCAATAGTACTATAATTAAATTACGTAGTTTACTGCTTAACTAGGTTTTTTGGGGGACTAGCTTGGGAACCAAATTACCATCTCAGGCCATTTTTTTCCTTTATGAAATATCCTTAGCAAATTCTAAATAATTAATTAAAAGAGTATGTATTAATTAATTAAGAGATTTGTGTGTATTTCTCTCTCCCATCTTCTTCTTTCACTGCCAGCATGATCATGTGGCTGTGTATTATCCCCTGGCAGCCACCCAGCTAGTGAATTCATTTTGGCTTCTGTTACTTGGTGTTTAATCTGAGTATTTTAAGTGCTAAAACATATTAGTAAACCTGTTGAAAGCTTGGCTCTAGAAACAAAGCCTAACTCATACACTTCTGGTGAGACTTTGATACAACTTTCTGTGTGGCAATTAGGCAATTCTTTACATCATCTTTTTTTTTTTTTTTGACCCAGCACTTCTGTTCATAGAAGATAAGCTGAAAGAAATCATTGCAGATACATGGGAAGATTTAGTTACAGTGATGCACAGTTGAAGCATCTTTTATAAATGTAAAGATGTGTAAACAACTTGAATGCTCAGCAGTAGGGAATTAGTTAAATGAATATAGATAATTAAGTAATGGAATATTAAGTAACCATAAGATGTTACTGATAAATATATGTGTGACAGTGAAAGCTGTCATATATTAAATGAAAAAAAATTTTACAAAACTTAAAGGCCCCATAAAATCCCATTTTGAAAAACAGGTTTGTAAATGCACGCACACAGCCTGGAATTATACATACTGAAGTAAAGGTAGTTGTGTTCTCTTGGGGGCATGAGATTATGGGTAACTGTTTTCTTCTTTTCTATTAGCGTTATCAGGTTTTCTGGAACGAACATATATTACTACTGAAATAAGGAAAAAAATCACCCTTTTTAAAAAGGAACAAATGCCAGCACACATAGAATATGTAGAAATTAAGAAGTAATGCATAACTAGAAAATCATTCCAAATAAAATGATATGCACATTGAGTTTTTAATTGTGTAGTGCCTATCTCTGGAGACACTAAGTCTTAAGCAGAAAAACCAAACCAAATGCAGATCTCCTAGAATCCTCATTTAGAAGGATCCAAGTCTGTTCTTATCACATCTATTTTCAAAAAAAATATTTTGCTCCCGTCATGCTTAAAAGGAGTTCTTTAACTTAAAAATTTTACGTGTTCTAATTATTTCTGTTGGGTTATTTGACAGACCGCCTGGACATTAGGGCAGCTCGGATTCTTCTGGATAATGACCATTATGCCATGGAAAAATTGAAGAAAAGAGTGCTGGAATACTTGGCTGTCAGACAGCTCAAAAATAACCTGAAGGGCCCAATCCTATGCTTTGTTGGCCCTCCTGGAGTTGGTAAAACAAGTGTGGGAAGATCAGTGGCCAAGACTCTAGGTCGAGAGTTCCATAGGATTGCACTTGGAGGAGTATGTGATCAGTCTGACATTCGAGGACACAGGTAGAACACTTCTCTTAGTTTAATCTCTGATTCCTCTTTCTTTTTAATTGACTAGAGCTCCCTAAAAGCTTAGGCATAGCATACATCTATTTTCCTTAAAGGGCTATTTGTGGTCCCTTGAATGGAAAGGGCATTTACAAGAATTATCAGCTAGCCTAGAGCCTCTAAGCATAATGATAAACCCAAACTAACCTTGATTTGTATGGCAGTGGATACCTACTCTGTGCCTCAACTTTCCTGGAATCTCATTTAAATGTAATTACAAGTTATTTATGATTGGATATTATTATGTCTTTACACTCTTTTCAACCCAGTAGCATTCCATAAATAATGACCCCTAACTCTTAGAGTTAAAAAAAGTAACTGCAATAGGGAGGGCCAATAGGAGGAGGTAAGAAGTCTTTGATAACAAACTCATTCTGATTGTAGTCTAAACTTCCTTTTATGAAGGTTGGTTTGTATTATGAATATGAGTAATAAGGATAAATGTTAGCATAATTATTAAGAATTATTAAGGCTTATTCTTGCATTTTGGACTCACTTTCTATAAAAAACAATAAACTGTAAGAACTGTCTCTGTAGGCTGGGCGCAGTGGCTCATGCCTGTAATCCTAATGCTTTGGGAGGCTGAGGTGGGTAGATTGACCCCAACAGTTTGAGATCAGCCGGGGCAACACAGGGAAACACTTTTGTCTCTACAAAATTTATATTTAAATTTTTAATTTTCAGATTTTAATTTTTGTCTCCACAAAAATTAAAAAATTAGGCAGGCCCAGTGGCATGCGCCTGTGGTCCTTAGCTACTCAGGAGGCTGAGGTGGGAGAATCATTTAGGCCTGGGAAGGTCCAGGCTGCAGTAAGCCATGATTGTCCCACTGCACGCCAGCCTGGAGACAGAGACATTATCTCAAACAAACAAACAACAACAAAACTGTTTCTGATTAATCTGACATTATTAGAATCAGATTTTCATCTTGCATTCATTGTTCTCGTTGATCTCTTTGTTGATCTGATGGAAAATGCCTTGGGAAAGCATGAATTTACATTTCATGGTTTAAGGGATTCATAGCAATTGTTAAGTTGTGAGAAAACATACCTGTAGTGTATGTGTTAAAGAACATGTTTAAATGTAGGAACCATGAACTGCTTATAAAAGAGTATGATGCTTTTTTAATATCTTGTTTTCTATTTACCTTATTCAAAGGGATCCCTATCCAGACAGGGATGGGAAATGGTTTCAGAAACTTTTTTGTAAGAAATGGTTATTTTTATTCTCTTTTATTTGCTCACTTAAAATTCTTATGCATTTAAAAAGAATCATTACTGGCCTTGTGTGGTAGCTCATGCCTGTAATCCCAGCACTTTGGGAGGCCGAGGCAGGCAGATTGCTTGAGCTCAGGAGTTCAAGACCAGCCTGGCCAACATGGTGAGACCCCATCTTTAAAATATAATAATAATAAATTTTTAAAAAGACTCATCACAAGATTTTAGTAAATAAACAATGGGGGGTGCAGATCAGAGTAGAGAATTGATTTGGGTGATTTCTTCTGGCAATTTCAAAAGATATTTTTGTTGCCTAGACTTCTTATTCTCGCATGTACCACTAGAGGCTGTAGTTTGCTTTCGTAAAGGAATTGGCATTTCTCTTGGACCAAACTTAAAGAAGCTGCGTCTACGGCCTTAATCTTCTAATTTTAGCTACAGAGTAAGTATTCGATGGCATTTAGAGAGTGAGTTTGTGGAATTAATGCTATGTGAAATTGACATCATAAGCACATGACATGTAGGTAATTTTTCTTTTCACATTGGTATTGATTATTTGATAAGGCTTGGAAAGCACTTATTCAATGCCTGACACACAGTGAACATTCCCTAAAAATTAGCTTTAACCATTATTTAAATTCTATTAATAAATTCTCAGGAGGACAAATTTAGATTTATAAGCTTCAGTATGAGTTTTTATAAATTTCAATCTGATTTTTTAAATTGCCGTCTAAAATATTTATCCTATTCTCAGCATTATTACTTAATTTATATGGCAGAATTATGGGAAAATGCATTTTTCTGTTGCCTATTAATGGACAGTGTATAGTGTCATGGTTCTCACCACTTATGAACATCGTTGGATTAAAATAAATCTCTATTTTAAATCCTTACTGACATAAAATTTGTTCTTTTTTTCAAGTGAATATGCTTTTGTGTGTGTGACTGTATTAAGAAAATTGAGTCTGAAGAAAATAAGAATTGACTTTATGAGTCTTTTGTAAAAGGAGGTCATGTTACAATCACCATTGCCTAAAATATTTGTAAATATAACCTTTTTAGAAACATATATATGGAGGCTGTGATTGTTGCCATGTAAAAAGTATAAGGATTTGTTTTGTGAATCATTCTATTCAGCCTGATTTTAGATACACCTTGCTGGTGTTACTTAGCCATCAGTGTACCAGATGTTTGATTAACTACTATAGCAACCTGCCCTTGTGCTGTTGCGGATGTATGACCCATCTACCCCATGAATTATTAAAGCCTGGTGAAAAATTTTATTTCAAACCCTGTTTGGAAGCACATGGAGAGTAGTGGGGTTCAGTTGTTGAGGAAAGGCTGAGGGCAGAGCATGCACTTAGGTCAGTTATGAATTAAAGGTGAATAGGAGGAGGAGAGAAAGAACAGCCGACAATTCCAGCACAACCATGGGTGTGCCTGGGGGAACATGTGGTTCCATGTGACAGTTGAGGCATTTGGGAGACAACCCAGGTCTTGGCATTTGAGTACCAGTCACGTGCTCACAGTTAGAGTTCATGAAAAGTTTTGTTTTTCCTCAGCCTCTGAGTAGGCACCACTGTTCCACAGTCTTAGAATAGACAAGGAAAAAGAAAGCTGCTTTGTTATTGCCCTTGCTTATCCTCTCGATTTTGCCACTCACTCTCCCTGTTTTCCCATGGGTGGAACACTTTCCTTTTGCTAAAAGTACCTGCGCATGAGAAGGAGGATGCCGATAAGTTGGGGATTGATTTTAAAAACAAGCAAAGATATGTTTTTTATGGTTAAATAATGAGGTGGGAGATGGGGAAGCAAAAGAAAGCCTTGCCTTAATATTTAATCTTAAACTTGGAAAATAATAGTGATCTGACTAAACATTGCCTCATTTTTGTCTGTATTGTTTTGAGTAGCTTAAAGGAAGAATAATGTTTATGCTACGTATTAACTCATTCAGTTTTTCAGTCTTTTCGACATTTCTCATTTGGGTTTATCTCCATTGTGATTTTTCTGTCTACTTTGTAAGCCACAAAATACCCATTCCCTTCTATCAGTTTTAACAACTTAAATTTTTATATTTAAATATTACATTTAAATAATTTGAATCAATTCACACAAATTAAATATAAAGTAACTTCTTTTAAGACGAATTTTTATGAAATAATGTTTGCATAATTGCTTTTCATTTGTTCTTTGGTAAAAAGAAATATTATTGTTATGATATATCTTAAATCACTGTGGATATTAACTCCTAGAAATACTTTACCAGCTGTTTATTTAGATAATAAAATTATATTATTGCAAGAAATCCTTGTCTCAACTTGCAAACAAGATGAGAAGAAAAATGAACTTGTGATTTCCACATTGATACATTTTCATATGCAACCTAAAATGGTAAAGTTATAAATAAAGTATTTCATTATTAGTTTCTACAAGGGAAAAATAACTGAAGCAGCAAGCTTCTAATATATTTTTTTAGCATAGTATACCAGATATATATTATGGTTTGCCCACTGTCCTTTCCACTTGTATTTGCACGTAGCTCTTCTTTGCCTGTGTAAAACTTAGGTTTATTTTAAGGCCTCAACCCAAGGCTTCCTCCATTAATGTAAGTGCAGTCAGTTATGATTTTACTCTTCTCTAAACTGACCACCTATTGTGCTCCTTTATAGAATACAGGCCTCTGGCATTTCTACCATACAACTGGGGAGATGAAACATAAATACCTTTATAAAAAGTACAAGCTTTCTCAGGCAGGGGATTTATCGTCTATCTCCTTTATGTACCCCATGATGCTTATTTAACATGGTGCTAAATGTGGTGAATGCTCTCTAGGTGTTTTGTGAACTCATGTAAGATTAAAACATAATATTTTGGAAGTTATGCAACCCTTTAGATGAGTACACCCATAGAAATTAGTCTATAAAAAGATTTAGGAATGACTACCAGAAGAATAATTGCATTTGTTTAGACATGCTACTATGCATTAAAATCCCAGTTTCTTAAAGACTGTTTTTCTTTTTGAGATCATTAGCATCTTTTTTAAACTGATTACTTTTTCCAGTTTGAGATACACACAGACACCCACACACCCACCCACACCCCACACCCACACATCCACACACCCTTGGTAGAAAATGTGAAAAATAAAAAAAAGAAATCCCCATGTTTTTCTACCATACAAAGATAATCACTGTTAACATTTGTTTTGTTCTGCCAGACTTATCATTGGATTTTAAGTAACAATTGTAATCCTGTCATTTTCACTTAACATTGTAACACTTAAACTCTTTTATATTCCAAATTCTTTGTAAATTTTATTTTAACGGTTTGCATTATAGCCTGCGGGAGCCGAGCCCTTTAATTGAATAGGTAGGAAGAGTGGATGGTGAAATGCCTATATTTTTCTTTCTTGTCTGCTATAAAAGACATTTGCAAAAGTTGAGGCAGAAATTGAAATGGGACTCAAATTCAGGTGTACTGAATTCTGCTCTTGTGCTTTTTCCAGGAAACCAGAAGTAAACTTTAAGTAGCTGTTGCTGATAACGATGAGCATCATTGGAAAGCTCACCGTGTGCCAGGGATCATGCTGTGTGCTTTGCCTGTGTTCTCTCATGATCCTTATATTAATATAACCCACCAGGTTGACATTATTATCCCCATCTTATAGGTGAGGAAACTGAGGCTTAGGTCAAGTAATTTGCTCAAAATAGTATTCAGAGGCCTGTACTGTGTTACCTTTAGAGTGCTGATGGAAAGATGCTTTGAGTGCTGGCATGGTGGATCTGGTGGGGAACAATCTTACAGCTCTATATCTAGCCTCTACTCTGTGGTAAGACCTCGTCTCTGTCATAAAAGTGCTCACTGGCTCTTTAGAGGAGGTTATTATACCCATGAATAAAAACTAGGTCGTAAGTAACCATCAGATGAGTTACGGGGCCAGTAAGTGCTGTAGACATTGCATTATTAGAGCGATCACCTTGTAAGAGGTAGTCAGAAAAAGTTTCTTAGAATTGTTGGGGTTTACGCAAGCAGGAAGAGGAGTATTAAGGGCAGGAAGGCACCATATTTTTAAGAAAGGTAAAAATTTTTAAGGGACTTAATAGGATCTTGATTGTGGATGAAGCAAGAAAGTAATGGCAGCAAGTTGGGAAGATGAATGGGAGTTGGATTGTGAAAAGCCTTGAACTCCAGACAAAGGAATTTGAACCTTATTCTGTAGGCCCTGGGAAGCAATGCAAAGTGTAAGAGGAATTGCTTATATGCAGTGTGAGTAGAATCTAGGATTCCACTTTTTTAAGAAAGGGTGCCTACCTAGAATATTATTTTCTCTCTGTAACTTTAGGTGTAGAATTGTCAGTACCTGTTTTTGAAGTTTACTCATCAAAAAAGGAAAGGCAAATAAATAACTGCAACAAAAAATGACCCATTAGAGGCTTTGAGATTCTTTTAAAAAATTCCCTTCCCTACCACTCTTAAAAATCAGAGTAATGGCAAATCTGTAAGTTCTCTAGAAAAATAATTGGAAAGAATTTATTGCTGGGTGCGGTGGCTCACGCCTGTAATCCCAGCACTATGGGAGGCCGAGGCGGGCGGATCACGAGGTCAGGATATCGAGACTGTCCTGGCTAACACAGTGAAACCCCGTCTCTACTAAAAATACAAAAAATTAGCCGGGTGAGGTGGCGGGCGCCTGTAGTCCCAGCTACGTGGGAGGCTGAGGCAGGAGAATGGCCTGAACCCCGGGGGGCGGAGCCTGCAGTGAGCCGAGATCGCGCCACTGCACTCCAGCCTGGGTGAAAGAGTGAGACTCCTTCTCAAAAAAACAAAAAGAAAAAAAGAATTTATTAATTCTGAGTCTTGTCTTTCCTGTATCTGATTCTGAAATCTTGAATGTGCTAATTCCTTATATTAACAGGACAATGTTTATTGCCTTTGCTTCCCTCTGCCTTGGTCACCTTTCTCGGATGAAAGGCATTCCCATGATGTTTTTAAGGCTTGCTTGTCTTTTCAAAGGTCACTCTGTTTATTCTGTCCTACTTTATACCAGTCATGTGGCAGAAATCAGGCCTGCTCTGTGAATCGGCTTTGTGCAGATCATGAGGTAACTGCGGCTGTTCCACTTATCATTGATCATTTTCTTCTCGGCAGTCAGGCTTTTATGCCTTTTCAGAGACAGCATTTGCTTTGCACAACGTAGACAGCAAGGTTATAATTAAAATTAGTAAATTGCTGCTTTAAGTTTTGCTGGCTTTGTAAAAAAGACACCTTTTTTGGTTTGATAAACATATGTGTTTTTATTTCATGCCATACTCTACATCTGTCATAATTATGTGGGTGATTCTTGTCCGAATACGATAAAGCAGGCTCTCACATTTTAACGTTCAACAAAATACCTGGCTGGCTGAACGTGGTTATTGCCAATTAGTGCATATGGGATGAATACAGTTTTGTTCAAAAGGACAGAATAATGGAATTCTGATATAAATACTGTTGACCCCAGATCCTCATACTATAATTAATAGATTATTTCCTTTGAAAATAAAAGAGATTGGAGTTTTTCTTTTCTGTTGTTGTTTTTGGTCTGCATTCTGAGTGGCCATTTGAACTGATTTTAATTTCCTTCATGAAGATGATGATGTTTTAGCTGGCCCTGGGGCATCATTTCAGTGTGTATAAAGGTGGTTGCGTTGGGTAGGGGGATGCTCAGAAAAATCATGGAAAGCATGGGAATTCATAGGGTACTTTGGACATTTTGGAATCTTGAAGAGTAAGAACCATAACTGGTGACTTAAGTGTCATGTTTCTTCATTTCAACAAGTGGCAAAATGTGATACAGTTCTTCCAATATCATGGGCAACTTGTAGCCAGAATTAAGTAGAAGATAAGATTAGAATTGAATATAATAACTTTTGATTTATCATAGTACCTTTTAAATACATAGTACCTCTTTGCTATATTATAGTGATAGCTAAATGATCTTTTCACATTCCTAAGTTTTGATTTCTGAATGGCGTCGCTCCTGCCTCCTGACATCTCACACTGTGAATGTGCCACTTGCTTTCTCTAGGCGCACCTATGTTGGCAGCATGCCTGGTCGCATCATCAACGGCTTGAAGACTGTGGGAGTGAACAACCCAGTGTTCCTATTAGATGAGGTTGACAAACTGGGAAAAAGTCTACAGGGTGATCCAGCAGCAGCTCTGCTTGAGGTAAGATTTGGAAAATTCCCTGTCTGTTTTCATACTGGAAGAGTATGGAGGAGGGTTGATAATCATATTCAAGTGATATACACAGTGGTGTAGCTTTAGTTATGGGAAAAACAGTTTGATACTGGCTGAGGTCTGAGCAATTTGGCACTTAAAATGTTTTTGAGATTTCTTTCACTAAGTCCCCTCTTTTTTAATTTTCCTTTTCTATTTTAATCAAATAGTTCAACAAAATTTTGTGCACACTTATTATCTAGAGACCAACAATTCTGCACAGTTATGGCAAAAAAACAGCAAGCAAGTCTCCTCCCTGGGGTCCCCCATGCCCTCTTCTGCACTTTGACCTCTTTAGCTTTTAGTTGATTAATCCTGTTTTCAAAATAGCATGGCTATCTTGCACTTCCTGATTTTTCTTTTTTTTTTAGTTTTTGTCATTTTCTATAGACCACCCCCAATAGGAGGTGAAGATTTTACCTTTTTTCTTCCCTTGTCCCCACTGTATCATTTTTATACTCTAGATCTCGCAATAAGAATTTTTTTCTTGTTTTTGTTACATCCATATTAGTATTTACATTATTATGATTATGTAAATGCTTTTCACAGCAGGAGCCACATGGTAAACTATGATCACTTTTCCTGTTCCTATTTTTTTTTCTCTACTTTTTAAGAATATTTTCAGAGTTAGCTGTCTTGTTTCTTTTGTTTACTTTTTCACCAATCGTCTAATTCTCTCAAGACATTCAGACACTTTAGGTGTTCTATCCATCTTATCTTCTTAAGCGTCCATTCTGAACTGGTTGTTTTTGACATCGGGTTTTATGGCTGCCTTCCTAGGTTCTCCCTTCACCTTTCACCATGTTGGATTTCCTGTCTCCTGTATTCCATTTCTTGCTCTTTGTTGGTCCATTCCCTCATTTTTGTGGTGTTAACTCCCTGATAGTTTCCTGAGAAAGCTTGCATGAGTGGTAAATGTTTTAGACTTTGCATATTTGAAAATGTCTTTATGTTTCTCTCATACTTGATTAGTAATTCGAGTATAGAATTCTGGTTGGAAATAATTTTTCTACAGAATTGTACTTTGCCTCCATTTTACTTCACTTTCCCATTTCCAGTGCTGCTGTTCATAAAACTGATTCCATTCAGTTCCTATCCTTTCAGACCTGCTTTACCCTGAAAACTTTCAGGTTCTTCCCTTTATCCTGGGATTCTGAAATTTCATAATAATCTGCCTTGGCATGGGTTTGTTTTCATGCATTTTTGCTCATTCTTTCTTTGAATTCTTCCTATTCTTTGGTTCTAAAATTTTTTCTTAAATTCTTTTATTGATGACTTTTCCTCTTTATTTTTTGGAACTCCCATGACTTGGATATTACATTTCTGACATATCTTTTCTCTCCTATTAGTCTCCACTTTTATGTTTTGCTCTACTTTCTGTGCAGACTTTTTCAGATTTATCTTTTAAAAACCCTCTGAATTTATTATTTCAAAAACTTTCTCTGCATGTTCTTTTATAGTATCCTGTTCTTGTTACGTAGTTGTAATATGTCTTATCTCCATGAGAAAGATACTTATAGATGTTTTTTAAAATTTTACTTCTCTGACCACTTGGTATATTAAAAAGAAAAAGAAAAAAATTACTTCTCTTTAAGCTGCTTTTATCTGTTTATTATATATTTCTTTTAGTCTCTGTCTTTTATATTAGAGTCTTTCATTAGATATCTGGACATTTTTGTTTGTGTGTTTATATTTAATAGTAAGGAACAAAAAGGCTGATTGGAGGCGATGAGCATAGGAGTGGGGCTTATCAACAGTGAGTTCCACAATAGAGTCACCTGGCTGGGCTGTTTGGTTGAGGAATCTTCTACTCAATAGCTTTAAGTCTTCCTTCTTAGGATGGTCAGATTCCTCAGAGAAGACTCTTGCTGTCTCTTGCCTTGAGAATGAAGGCATCATTCTGGGAACCAAGCAGGGGAAGAATGATTGGGGTTGGAGGTATCACTGCATTCAGCATCCGTATATATGCATTCACCTGAGCTCTTGTTTTCAGCATAGTATATGTTCTTCTCAGCTGTGCCCAGGGTCCCCTGTGCAGAGAACCGCTGTTTTATGTTCTTAAGAAAATAAACTTCCAGTGTTTTGCTGGGCTGGGGGAGGGGATCTAGGATCTGACTGCTTCCTAAATTTGTTTCAGCCAGTCCTCCTTATTTTAGCACATCAGCCCCTCCTCCCTTTTACCCTTGCTTAAAATATTATTAATGCAAATTGATTTGTAAAATTGAGGAAAACTTACTTTGTGAAAGTTTTTATTTTTTTCTTGTTTATTTCTGTGCTTTGAGCTCCCTCGTGCTTCCTGTTTTTTTTCTGTTTTGTGATCTTAGAACAGGATGGCCTGGAACATGTGTCTTATTAAACAGGAGACCATACATTCTGGTTTGCCTGGCACATTCCCAGTTTATGCCTAATATTAATTGCTCTCTTTTTTAGTCTCGGAAGTGGGTTTTGTTTGGACAATAAAAAAGTACAGTTACCTTACTTAAAAGCCCTGGTATTTGGAGGTAAGGGTTTGATTTGGCTCAGTTGTGCTATTTTTTATTGTAAGATTATTACCTTCTGGCTCCATAACTGGTTTACTCTGGTTCATTTTACTATGAAGAGTAAAATAGTGAACATTATTTAAGATTTTAGTAGTTTCTTATATAATATCTTTAGACTTTCAGTTTAATTTATATTGGGACATGTTTTCAGGTTATCTGACAGATTCTCCCATTAGACACTTATAGTTATCCTGTTGAAAAGAATTTTAGAGTACTCCCCTGACACTTAAATTTTTTCAACAACTGTTTTGAAGCAAGTTCACCAAAGACAGCTTTACAAGTAGTAGTAGATGATTAATTCCCCTGTTTATTTGTTCAGTTGATACACAATATGTTTTAGGTCTTCACCTATGTATACTTCGTAATGATTCAATAATATTTGTTAAATTGATCTTTGATAACAAGCAGCTAGCATAATGATATTTTCTTGTCTGATGTAGACCTTGATACTCACTTTTTTGGCAGTCGATTTATTAGCATTCAAAAAAAAGGTATGAAAACCTCAAATGATATCTGAGAGTAAATGCCCCCAGGCCCACATACTAATCACTGTAGTTTAGTTATGAGTAGCATCGGTTCCTTACAGACTATAAATGCTATAAAATGAAGCAAGACATACATATGGAGGAACTGACTATCTTGGTACCTGACAGCCTCTTCCTCCCTGCTTGCCCAAGTCCTGGGTAAAAACCTCAGACCTCACAGATTGTTGAAACAGTTAAATAACAATACATTTTAAAGCACTCTATAAGTGGTAAAGTACTCTACAGATGTTAATTTAATATCCACTGATATTTCTTCTGTGTCCATTTTGAAAGCCACCTGCTGTTTCCATTGCCAGTAGGTTCACTTAAATTTAAAAAAAGAACAAATTCAGTTACACAACACTTTATATTTACAGTGAATAGTCCTGAGAGTTTGGAGACCCAAGTATAGTTTTATTATCTTTCTACATAGAAAACCTACTTTTAAAAAATGATATCTAGAGGCCGGGCGCGGTGGCTCACACCTGTAATCCCAGCACTTTGGGAGGCCGAGGCGGGTGGATCACGAGGTCAGGAGATCGAGACCATCCTGGCTAACACGGTGAAACCCCGTCTCTACTACAAATACAAAAAATTAGCCAGGCGAGGTGGCGGGCGCCTGTAGTCCCAGCTACGCCGGAGGCTGAGGCAGGAGAATGGCATGAACCCTGGGGGGCGGAGCCTGCAGTGAGCCGAGATCGCGCCACTGCACTCCAGCCTGGGTGAAAGAGCGAGACTCCATCTCAAAAAAAAAAAAAAAAAAAGAAAAGATATCTAGATACTATTTGTAAATGTATAAGATTATTTTATGTTTAAGCTAATTTATATTATTAAGGTAATATAGGCCAGATGTGAAGAATGTAATAGTAGATGTAAATATACACTAGAGTGCTTACTCTGAATAAAGAATAAACTTTTTCTGCTGTATATTCTTCTTTTTATTTATGAAGGATATGCCTGTTTCCTTGATCTACCATGTGATTGTTGCTTATGTAAAACAATGTATTTCAAGTTATTACTTAATATTGTCCAAAAAAGGAGAATTCAAAATTTAGATGCTCTCTTTTGAAAATTTATTGGAAGACTATAAAAATAGGTCCAACTACTTAATTAATAAATGGTGGTAGGCAGTAGAATTTGGGCAAGTCTATAACTGAGTAGCAATAAAATATTAGATATAACGAAAGTAAGGGCTTGTATGTAATTAATAGACTTGAAAGAAA
Source organism: Nomascus leucogenys (assembly GCF_006542625.1). Taxonomy (NCBI): domain Eukaryota; kingdom Metazoa; phylum Chordata; class Mammalia; order Primates; family Hylobatidae; genus Nomascus; species Nomascus leucogenys. The sequence continues at coordinate 71,951,879 of NC_044382.1, read as the reverse complement.
ATTACGGAATTATTTTCTTACCAGATATATGTTATATTTATAACTGGCACATGTCCAGACTTTATTGTTAAATATGAATGCATATCTCAAATACATTTTTGTGTGAATGGGAAAATAAGATGCATGGATACAATAATTAATTGTCTTTATAGGCAATAATATTTACAGTTCAAAAAACATATATTCCCCAAAATAGAAAAGTCACTAGTCTAGATATAGTAAACTTGCTTTAAAAGTGAAGTTCTTACTTAATTAGAATTAGATCCAGTTAGTAATTAGATCAATAGTATATTTACTACTTAGATACAGTAGACATGATCTTTTGATTTGAGCTATACAATTATTGTCAAAGAATGTCAGAAGAGAGGGACTTCGACATCATCTAATCCAGCTTCATCCTCTTAAGGATAAAAAGCTTAAGGCCTGGCCGGGCGTGGTGGCTCACGCCTGTAATCCCAGCATTTTGGGAGGCTGAGGCGGGTGGATCACGAGGTCAGGAGATCGAGACCATCCTGGCTAACGGTGAAACCCCATCTCTACTAAAAATACAAAAAATTAGCTGGGTGTGGTGGCGGGTGCCTGTAGTCCCAGCCACTTGGGAGGCTGAGGCAGGAGAATGGCGTGAACCTGGGAGGCGGAGCTTGCAGTAAGCGGAAATCGTGCCACTGCACTCCAGCCTGGGTGACTGAGCGGGACTCTGTCTCAAAAAAAAGAAAAGCTTAAGGCCTAAGATATTATTTTAATTTTTTATTTCACTGCATGCTGTATTAATGATACAATTTCCAAAAATCGAATGGAGTAAAAAAATGCCTTAAATAAGGCATACCTTGTTTTATTGTGTTGTGCTTCATTGTACTTCACAGACTGTGTTTTTTTAACAAATTAAATGTTTATGGCAGGCCAGGCGCAGTGGCTGACGCCTGTAATCCTAGCACTTTGGGAGGCCGAGGCAGGTAGATTGCCTGAGCTCAGGAGTTCAAGACCAGCCTGGCTAACATGGCGAAACCTTGTCTCTACTAAAAACACAAAAAAATTAGCTGGGCATGGTGGTGCATGCCTGTAATCCCAGCCACTCAGGAGGCTGAGGCATGAGAATCGCTTGAACCTGGGAGGCAGAGGTTGCGGTGAGCCGAGATCACACCATTACACTCCAGCCTGGGTGACAGAGCAAGACTCTGTCTCAAAAAAAAAAAAAAAAAAGTGTTTATGGCAACCTTGTGTCAAGCAAGTCCATTGGCACCATTTTTCCAACAGCTTACTTCATGTCTGTATGTCACATTTTGGTAGTTATTGCAATATTTTTAACTTTTTCATTATTATATCTATTATGATGATCTGTTATCAGTGATCTTTGGTATTGCTATTGTAATTGTTTTGGAGCACCACGAACTGCACCCATGTAAGACAGCAAACTTAATAAATGTTGAGTATGTACTAACTGCTCAACTGGCCAGGCATTCCCCCTTCTCTCTCCCTCTCCTCTGGCTCCTATTCCCTGAGACACAGCAATATTGAAATTAGGCCAAGTAATAACCCTGCAGTGGCTTCTAAGTGTTGAAGTGAAAGGAAGAGTCATACATCTCTCATTGTAAATCGAAAGCTAAAAATAATTAAGCTTAGTGAGGAAGGCATGTTGAAAGCTAGGCCTCTTGTGCCAGATAGCCAAGTTGTGAGTTCAGAGGAAAAATTCTCAAAGGAAATTAGAAATGCTATTCCAGTGAACACACCAATGATAAGAAAGTGAAACGGCCTTATTGCTGATATGAAGAAAGTTTTAGTGTCTGGATAAAAGATCAAGCCAACTACAACATTCCCTTAAGCCAAAGCCTAGTCCAGAGCAAGGCCCTAAGGCTCTTCAGTTCTGTGAAAGCTGAGAGAGGTGAGAAAGCTGCAGAAGAAAAATTTGAAGCTAACAGAAGTTGGTTCATGAGATTTAAGGAAAGAAGCCATTTTTACAACATAAAGTGCAAAGGCAAGCAGCAAGTACTGATGTATTGTAGAAGCTGCATCATGTTATCTATCCAGAACATCTAGCTAACATCATTGATAAAGGTGGCTACACTAAAAAACAGATTTTTTACGTAGATGAAACAGCCTTATTTTGTATTGGAAAAAGTGTTATCTAGGACTTTCATGGCTAGAGAAGTCAGTACCTGGCTTCAAAGCTTCAAAGGGCAGGCTAACTCTCTTGTTAGGGACTAATGCAGCTGGTGACTTTAAGATGAAGCCAGTGCTCATGGACCATTCTGAAAACCCTAAGGCCCTTAAGAATGATGCAAAATCTACTCTGCCTTTGTTCTATAAATGGAACAACAAAGCCTAAGTGACAATGCATCTGTTTATAGCATGGTTTTACTGAATACTTTAAGCCCACTGTTGAAACTTACTGTTCAAAAAAAAAGATTCTTTTGAAAATATTACTGCTCATTGTCAATGCTTCTGGTCACCCAAGAGCTGCGATGGAGATGTACAAGGAGATTAATACTGTTTTCATGCCTCATAAAACAATATCCATTCTGCAGCCCATGGATCAAGGAGTTATTTTAACTTTCAAGTCTTATTATTTAAGAAACACATTTTTTAAGGCTGTTGCTCCCATAGATTATGATTTGTCCCATGCATCAGGGCGAAGTACATTGAAAACCCCTAGAAAGGATTCACCATTCTAGATGCCATTAAGAACATTCATGATTCATGGGAGGAGGTCAAAATATCAACATGAACAGGAGTTCAGCAAGAGTTGATTCCAGCCCTCATGGATGACTTTGAGGGGATCAGACTTCAGTGGAGGAAGTTACCACAGATGTGGTAGAAATAGCAAGAGAACTAGAATTAGAACTCAAAGATGTGACTGAAATACTGCAATCTCATGATAAAACTTGAACAGATGAGGCGTTGCTTCTTACAGATGAGCAAAGAAAGTGGGTTTCTTGAAATGGAATCTAGTCCTGGTGAGGATGCTATGAACATTGTTGAATGACAACCTTGATGTTGTGAACCTTGTTGAAATTCTAAACGATTTAGAATATTACGTAAACATAGTTGATAAAGGCAGCAACAGGGTTTGAAAGGATTGACTTCAATTTTGAAAGAAATTCTACTGTGGGCAAAATGCTATCAAACAGCAATGCAGGCTATAAGGAATTCTTTAATGAAGAGTCAATAGATGAAGCAAATTTTACCGTTGCCTTATTTTAAGAAATCGCCACAGCCACCCTAACTTTCAGCAGCCACCACCTGATCAGTCATCAACCATCAATACTGAGACAAGACACTCCACCAGCAAAATGGCAACAACTAACACTGAAGACTCAGGTGATTAGCATTTTATAGCAATAAAGTATTTGTTAATTAAGGCATGTATATTGTTTTTTAGACATAATGCTATTGCTCACTTAATAGACTATAGTATATCGTGTAAACATAACTCTTATATGCACTGGGAAACAAAAAAAAATACACGTGACTCACTCTGTTGCAAAATTTGCTTTATTGCAGTGGTCTGGAATTGAACCCACAGTGTCTCTGAGGTATGCCTGTATTGATTAGGGGTTGCAAATTTTAGTGAATAGGCAAATTTGCAAATATGGGATAATAAGGATCAACTGTAATTACTGCTTTATGCCATTATCTTTTAAATCAGATAAGAAAAAGTTACGTCAACAATATATTTACGCTGTCTTTTATGTTTGCAACGTAATCACTTCTGCCAGTGCTCTCTATTTCTTTGTGTGGATACTGTCTAGTGTCCATTAACTTCAGTCTTTCGTATTTCTTGTCTCATCTTCTGGTGACATATTCTCAGTTTTTGTTTTTCTGGGAATGTCTTAATTTCTCCTTCATTTTTGAAGTAATTTTGTTGGTATAGAATTTGGGTTGACAATTGTTTGCTTTCAGCCCTTTCATATGTCCTCTCACCACTTTCTGGTCTCTGTGGTTTCTGCTGTGAAGCCAGCTGTTAAGCTTGTGGCGGATCTCTTATGCCTAATGAGGGCAGCATTTTTCTCTCATAGTTTTCAGAATTCTCTCTTTGTCTTTCATTTCTGACAGATTGACTGTGTTTATGTGTGATCTTCTGAGTTTACTTAGTTCTTTTTGAGCTTCTTGGATGTGTAGGTAAATGTTTTTCATCAAATTTGAGAAGTATGTGGCCAGTATTTCTTCAAATATTCTCTATGCCCCTTTCTTTTTCCTCTCCTGAAACTTGTATTATGGTGTGTTGGTAATCTTTGCGGAGTCCCGTAGGTCTCTAAAGTGCTGTTCACTTTTTTTAAAGCCTTTTTTCTTTCTATTCTTCAGACAGGATCATCTCAGTTGACCTGTCTTCAAGTTATTGATTCTTTCTTCTGCCAGCTGAAATTGTCGTTCAGCCCCTCTAGTGAATTTTTCATTCAAATTACTGTAGTTTTCAACTCTAAAATTTCTGTTTTAAAATTTTTATTATTTATCTTTGTTTATATTCTCTATTTGTCAAGACATCATTCTCATACTTTCCTGTAATTCTTTAGACATGATTTCCTTTAGTTTTTTAAATGTTAGTAAATATATATAACAGAAAAAATGCCATTTTTACCACTTTTATGTGTACAGTTCAGTAATGTTAAGCACATTCGCATTGTTGTGCAGCCAATCTCCAGAACTTTTTCATCTTGTTAAAGTGAAGGTGTATACTCATTACACAGCAATTCCCTGTTTCATTCTGCCTCCCTCAGTCCCTGGCAGCTAGCATTCTCTTTTCTGTTTCTATGAGTGACTACTCTATATACCTCATATAAGTGCATCATACAGTACCTACCTTTTTATAATTGACTGACTTCACTTAGTTTCCTCAAAGTTCATCCATGTTGTGGCATTAGTTTTTAAAGCATATTTGTAATAGCTGATTTGTAATCTTTTTTTTTTTTTGAGATGGAGTCTCGCTGTGTTGCCCAGGCTGGAGTGCAGTGGTGGGATCTTGGCTCACTACAAGCTCTGCCTCCCAGGTTCACACCATTCTCCTGCCTCAGCCTCCCAAGTAGCTGGGACTACGGGTGCCTGCCACCAGGTCTGGCTAATTTTTTGTATTTTTAGTAGAGACGGGGTTTTACCATGTTAGCCAGAATGGTCTCAATCTCCTGACCTTGTGATCTGCCCGCCTCAGCCTCCCAAAGTGCTGGGATTACAGTCGTGAGCCACCGTGCCCGGCTGCTGATTTGTGATCTTTATCAAATAAATCCAACATGGTCTTCCTTAGGGATGGTTTCCACTGACTTCTCTTTTTCTTTTTTGAGACAGGGTCTCGCTCTGTCACCCAGATTGGAGTGCAGTGGCGCACTTATGGCTCATGGCAGCCTCGACCTTACCCAGGCTCAAGTGACCCACCCACTTCAGCCTCCTGAGTAGCTGGGACTACAGGCACACACCAGCGTGCCTGGCTAATTTTTTGTAGAGACAGGGTTTCGCCGTGTTGCCCAGACCGGTCTCGAACTCCTGAGCTCAAGCAATTTGCTCACCTTGGTCTCCCAGATTACTGGGATTACAGGCATGAGCCACGGAACCCAGCTGACTTCTCTCTTTTTTTTTTTTTTAGTATGTAGGGCCATACTTTTGTATTTCTTTGTGTGTGTCATAATTTTTTTTTGAAACTGAATATTTAATGTTATATTAAATATAGTCAGATATATAATTGAATAATATAACCTTAAGGGTTTTTTGTTTGTGCTGTTGTTGCTGTTTGTTTAGTGACTTTCTGGTTTCATTCTGTAAAGTCTGTTTTATTCATTAATGTGTGACCACTGAAGTTGCTCAGTTTGTTAAGTGGTCAGCTAGTGACCGAACAGAGATTTCCTTAAGGACCTAGACAGTAGCTCTCCCACTCCTTGCCCAAGGGGCTCTTACGTGTGTATTGAAGTGGGCCTTTCACACTTTGGCAGATGGTTTACAACTCTGCCTTAGCCTTCACTTCCTGCTTTTGCAGAGCCTCAGTGTCTGCCAAAGATGAGCTTCTGGGGCCTTCTCAGGTCTTTCCTGGACATACTTAGAGCCTGCACATTCACATGAAATTTTGGATTCTCAGGCGTATGTCAAGGCTTTTCAAAGCCCCCATGAATATCTCATTTCCCAGTTTTTCCATTTAAGTTTTTTGGTCAGCCTCTTGTTAGTCCCAACTAGTTTCATTGCTTCAGGCAGCTGCAGTGCTAAACAGTTGCCACTGGTTGTTTTTGGCAAATGTCCTAAGGATAAAACTGTTCTCACAGAGTGTTCTCTGAGTTAAATCAAATAAGGATATGGAGCTCTTCTAAGGAACTGCCAGAGTCAAACAGGGACAGTTCTCTGGGGATGGGGCTTTTGAAGGATTGTAATCCTTTTCTACCCCCAACAGGATTGCTAGGCTACTGGTTTTCACAGCCACTGGGGTTATGAGGCTGTTGGTTTTGCTACTATGAACTTGAGAGAAAGAGATGAGTGTAAAGTAAGTTAAAATATCACAAAGCTCGTTCTGTTTACTGAGATTCAGCTGTTTTTCTTGAATAAGCACTCCTCAAATTGTTGCAAGTTAATATGTAGCATTCTGAAAAAGTTGATTTTGACAATTTTTGCTAGTGCTCTCTCATTGCTTTTCTGGAGGAGCAGATTTTCAGAGTTTCTTACTCTACCATTCTATAATAGAAGTGCTTCCTCCCCCATTTCATTTTGATTCTGTGCTTGAATGATTTCACTGCATGCTTCTGATACTCGTATTTTGGTTTATCACTTGTTCAGGTGAAATATATTTTCAGGTTACTTCGTTCGAAGATTTGTGTGTGAGTTGTATTTTGAATCCCTTTTATATCTGAGAAGGCTTCTTTGTTGTCTGCACCAGTAGTAATATATATGTAAATAAAATAAGAATGTATTAATCTTCTTTTTTTTTTTTTTTTTTTGAGACGGAGTCTCGCCCTGTCACCCAGGCTGGAGTGCAATGATGCAATCTTGGCTCACTGCAACCTCTGCCTCCCAGGTTCAAGCGATTCTCCTGCCCCAGTCTCCCGAGTAGCTGAGATTACAGGCGTGTGCCACCACGCCTGGATAATTTTTTGTATCTTTAGTAGAGATGGGCTTTCACCATGTTGGCCAGGCTGGTCTCGAACTCCTGACCTCGTGATTCATCCACCTCGGCCTCCCAAAGTGCTGGTATTACAGGCGTGAGCCACCGCGCCTGGTCAGAATGTATTAGAATGTATTTCTTAAGACTGCCATAACAAAATACCACAGACTGGGTAGCTTTGAAGACCAAAGAGAAATTTATTTCCTCATGGTTTTGGACGCTAGAAGTCCAAGATCAAGGTGTCTATAGGTTTGGTTTCTCCTAAGGCCTCTCTCCTTGGCTTATAGACAACCGACTTGTGGCTGTGTCCTTGGGAGACCTTCTGTGTGCATGCATCCCTGGGGTCTCCTCCTTCCTCTTACAAGGGTACCAGTTATATTAGACTAGGGGCCCACTCTTACCTTCATTTAACCTTAATTACCTTCTTAAACACCCTGTCTCCAAATGCAGTCTTCACCCTGACTGCCTTTGAGGCAGAGCGGAGGGGGTTAGGGATTCTGTCAATTTTGAGGGGGCACAATTCAGTCCATAACAAAGGATATATATAATAGATACATAATATATATGTACCAGTGTGCTCATATCATGTACTTTATGTAAAACGGAATCAGTTTTAAAAGGTAATTATATTTTAAATGAAAGCACTGTGTTCTAATTAGATAATTGTTTTTACTTCATAATATGTCTATCCCAGCTTATTATATAAATAAAAGTGTCAACTCTGTTATTTTCTTGTGGTTCATACCTTTGCCTATACCCTTTTTAATGATATTTTGCAGGAATCTTTTTAAAACACTCCACCCATTTGTAATATTAGGCTCTGTGAACCCAGAAAATTTGAGACAGGTCTCAGTTAATTTAGGAAGTTTATTTGGCCAAGGTTGAGGATGCGTGCCCATGACACAGCCTCAGGGGGTCCTGACGACACGTGCCCAAGGTGGTCAGAGCACGGCTTGATTTTATACATTTTAGGGAAACATGAGACGTCAATCAGCATATGTAAGGTAAGGTGAACATTGGTTTGGTCTGGAAAGGCAAGACAGCTCTCTGGAGAGAGGGCTTCCAGGTCACAGGTAGATAAGAGACAAACCCTTGTGTTCTTTTGAGTTTCTGATTGGCCTTTCCAAAGGAGGCAATCAGGTTTACCTCAGTGAGCAGAGGGGTGACTTTGAATAGAATGGGAGGCAGGTTTGCCCTAAGCAGTTCCCAGCTTGACTTTTCCCTCTAGTCTAGTGATTTTGGGGGCCAAATATATTTTCTTTTCACAGCACACATGGACAGCAATGTGCTGTAATTATAGTTAAGGCAGATAAGTGAGGGCACCACAGGCAGCCTTCGACATTATGGAACTTCTTCCAAGTGAAGACATCAATTCCATTTTGGATATTAAATATTTACAAGCTATTTTTTTTCTGGTATTTATAAATAAAAAAGATAAATACAAATACTAATATTTTCTACTGGCACTTTTGTGGTGGGTCATTTTCCACTTTTGTGACCACTGGTCTAAATAGATAAACAAATGTCTTCACAAATGGGTGGTAGGTTCAAAGGTGTTCATTTTGTTATTATGCATCATATCTTATATATATTACATATATTTGATGTATTCAAGATTGTAAAATATTTTAAACTAGTGATAATTTTGCTTGAAAATTCTATAGGTGTTATTCTAATGACATTCTCATTTTTATTGCACAGGAGGAGGAATCTAAATCTTTTCAAACTATAGTGTCAGGGTCTTCTAGAATATTTTTGTTTCTTTATTCCCTATTTTAATTTACTGAGACCTCTTCTTTATTAACCAGTTATGAATTGTGTCTCTTAATTTTTCCCGTATTTATCCCCTACATGTCTCTAAAGCCCTTTTTCTTCTGTGTCCTGACACTTTTCTCAAGTTTGTCTTTATCACAGATTTAATTTCCATAGTTGAGGATATAGAGGAAAAGTAAGCTCAGTTTATCCTACTGTACTCTCACAACACAGAACACCTCTGACCAAATGCATGGGTTTTTTTCTCCATACGCCAAGCAAGCAGTTCTTCAGCAGCCGACCACAGCTGGGTGTCCTCTAATTCAATTCTGACAATGTGTATAAGATCCTACGGGTTGAGCACTCAGTCCCACAAGACTGCCTCCCCCTTCAGATGTCAGTCATGAATTGGCTTCCAGAACGTGTGACCAACCAGTTATAAATTGGAGTTCCCACAAGCCCCTCCTCAGGTTTGCTTAATTTGCTAGAGTGGCTCACAGAACTCAGGGAAACACTTTACTTGCATTTACTGGTTTATTAAAAGAATATTTTAAAGAATACAAACAAACAGCACAGGAGCTTCCATCCCAGTGGAGTCAGGGTCCACCAGCCTTCTTGCACCTGGGTGTGCTCATATTTACCTTCCTGGAGGCCTCCTGACCTCAGTACTTTTGGGTTTTTAATGGAGGCCTTGTCACATAGGCCTGATTGATTAAATCATTGGCCATTGGTGATCAACTCAACTCTTAGCCCTTCTCCCCTCCCCAAAGACTGGGGTGGGGAACTGACAAGTCCTCAGCCCTGTAATCATGCCTTGGTCTTTCCTGTGACCAGCCCCCATCCTGAAGCTGTGGAGGGACTGCCAGCCACCAGTCAATCACTAACATACAAAATGATACTTATCACTTTGGTGATTCCAAGGATTTTAGGAGTTGCATGTCAGGAAACAAAGAGATGAAGGCCAAATATATATTTTACAGTATCATAATATTATTAATTGTGTGTGGCTTTCAGAGCTGATTTTAGTTATGTTATTTTATCTTTATTTTCTGTTGTGGAAAATTTCAACCATAGCAAAAGCAGAGAAGATAGTATAATGAATTCTGTGGACTCATCACCCACCTTTAATATCTTGTTTCATTTATTGCTTCCCATTCTCCCCTACCCAACCTCTGATTATTTTGAAGCAGATTCCAGACATCATCATCTTTTCATAAATGTTTCAGTATCTATCGACAAAAAATATACACTTTTAAAAAGCATAATCATACTATATCACACCTAAAGATGACAGTTACCTAGTCATGTGTAATGAACTCTATGTAATCTATTCCTGGATTGCCTACAGACATCTGTAGTTCTTCTCGTCAGAAATTATTATTGAAGAACAATTCTCAGTGTACATTCCTCCCACGGTTCATCCCATTGTGACTTCACATTCCCAGGAATAATGTGTCACATCACAGCTATTTCCATTCCCAGTCATACTTTTTTGGTAGGAATTATAGTCCTAGGATTGACACAGAAAATCTTTTAGTTGGGGAGAATAAAGGAGAAACAGCTCTAATTATTTTTGAAAGTGGCCCTGGATGTGGGCAGTAGAATCCCTGCTCTGAAGTTAGGGTAAGAAAATGAGGTTTGATAGCTACAAAGCTCTTAATTGTAATTTTCGTCCTTCCATGGACTCACCAGTTTGCCTTGGAGCTTCATCTGAGTAGTGATTACCAGAAATTATTTTCTGCCAGAATACTGATGAGTATTTCTGATGCTGTTTAAATTCTATATGTCTTTTCATGCTTTTGAAAACCAGAAAGTATCTGAGACAGGTGTCAACCAGTTTAGAAGTTTATTTTGGCAATGTTCTCCAGAGATGATTTTGAGGGCTTCAGTATTTAAAGGGGAATGGGCAGATATTGGGGAAAGAGGAAGAAATGTTAAAAGGTATGAGTAGACAAGAGACAAACGGTTGCATTCTTTTGAGTCTTTTATCAGCCATTCACCTGTGAGAGGGGAGCAGAGGAATAGTCACTTACGCATTCGTCTAGCCTAGTGAATCTGCATTTCTACGTAAGATAAAATAAACATAGCGCACAGGAAGCCATCAGATATGCATTTGTCTCAGGTGAGCAGAGGGATGACTTTGAGTTCTGTCCTTTGTCCTGTATGTGTAAAGAATAAGCTATCAATTTACATGGTTGGGGTGAAATTCAACAGAAGTGTTACAGGGTAAAAATCTTGGGGCCCACAAGGAATTTCTAAGTGGGGGGATTGTGAGGGAGGTATGTAGCTTTTTTTGTCTTTGTAGCTATCTTATTTGGGAACAAAATGGGAGGCAGGTTTGTGTGATGCAGTTCCCAGCTTGTCTCTTCCCTTTTGCTTAGTGATTTGGGGGTCCTGAGATTTACTTTCCTTTCACACTCTTCCTGAGTAAAAGAGGAAGTCAGGCAAATTGGGCACAAATTTAGCTTAAGTCTGCCTCCTTACATATGAATACTTTAAATTTGGCCTAAAGGTTTCCCCTTACAAAGTAAACTTCAGCCTAACTAGATGTGTAAACACACTATTCTTACACCAATCACAGATTTTCAGCAAGTCACAGGAAATCAGCTGTTAACAAACTGTTTAAATAAAGCAAACACCAAGCTGTAAGCAATCCCGCTGTTTCTGTACACTCTTTGTTTTCTGCATGTCACTTTCCTTTTTCTGTCCATAAATATTATCAAACCGTATGCCAGAGTTTCTCTGAACCTGTTCTGGTTCTGGGAGCTGCCCAATTTGAGACTCGTTCTTTGCTCAATTAAACTGTTAAATTTAATTTATCTAGAGTTTTTCTTTTAACAGGCATCACTAATTTTTTCTCCTTATAATCTAGGTATTCTATCACACTGTTTTTAAAACCTCCTTCATAATTCAGAAACATTGCTTTATTAATTTTCCTACTTTTTAAAAACTCTAGTGTCTTAAAATTTTAAGAGAAAAAAATTACTTGTTCAGGTCTGACAGCCTTTTCTAAAACATATCCAGCATATATGAATTACATATGATTAGAGCCATTAAAGAATAGATTTTTTTCTGGCCAGGCGCGGTGGCTCATGCCTGTAATCCCAGCACTTTGGGAGGCCGAGATAGGCAGATCACGAGGTCAGGAGATTGAGACCATTCTGGCTAACACGGTGAAACCCCGTCTGTACTAAAAATACAAAAAAGTAGCCGGGCACGGTGGCGGCCGCCTATAGTCCCAGCTACTTGGGAAGCTGAGGCAGGAGAATGGTGTGAGCCCGGGAGGCGGAGCTTGCAGTGAGCCAAGATCGCACCACTGCACTCCAGCCTGGGCGAAAGATCAAGACTCCATCTCAAAAAAAAAAAAAGAATAGATTTTTTTCCTTAGCTAGTTAAAAAATTAATCATGACGCTTATTAAAGGTGGTAAGGATTACTTTATTCAAGGTGGGAGACTAGGTATAAGAAACACTGCAATGGGGTTTTGCAGTGACGGGAGAGTGAATGGGGAATCAGTAGAGGGAAAGATTCTAAGAGGAAACATTGGGGTTACGAGGGATTCTCACTAGAAGGACACAACAGAACTCTTGCTGAAGGGATGCCAGGGTGAAAAGATACTGGGTTAGAAGTGAGAACAGATACGTATGGGTATGGGTCATTTTTGCTAACCTGACTTAGCAGGATTCTTGCTCAAATTGGATTTACGAAGACAGAGGGAAGGCCGACATTGGCCTAGTTGAGCAGAGGACTCACAGGAGCCTGACTCAAGTTTGCATCAAAAGAAGAGCGTTTTTGTCACTAGATAATAGTTTTAACTATCTTCCATACGTAAACATTTTCCATACCTAAACAGTTTGTTTGTTCATTTGTTTGTTTGTTTGTTCGAGATGGAGTTTGGCTCTGTCGCCCAAGCTGGAGTACAGTGGCGTGATCTCAGCCCACGGCAACTTCCGCCTCCAAAGTTCAAGCAATTCTCATGCCTCAGCCTCCCGAGTAGCTGGAGCTACAGGCATGTGCTACCATACCAGGCTAATTTTTGTATTTTTTTTAGTAGAGACAGAGTTTCACCATGTTGGCTAGGCTGGTCTCAAACGCCTGACCTCAACTGATCTGCCCGCCTTGGCCTCCCAAAGTGCTGGGATTACAGGCGTGAGCCACCGTGCCCAGCCTGTAAACGGTTTTTAGATAATTAGTAGATAGTAAGACCACTCTTAACCAATTCAATACTGAACATAATTAGTTTTCCTTGATTACTTGAAAGTACTTGTTTTTTAATGATATTAAACATTATTAAGTCTTGTGAAAATGTGAAATTAGAGCTTTCTGGGAATTCTAGATAAAGAGAGTTTCCAGTAATAATTAATGTTTAGCAAAATTCAAAATTATGTATGAGGCCTAGAATTAAGACTAGCTTGGGGCTGGGCATGGTAGCTCACGTCTGTAATCCCTGCACTTTGGGAGGTCAAGGCAGGTGGATCGCTTGAGGCCAGGAGTTTGAGACCAATCTGGCCAACATGGTGAAACCCCATCTCTACTAAAAATGCAAAAATTAGCCAGGTGTGGTGGTATGCACCTGTAATCCCAGCTACTCAGGAGGCAAAGATTGCAGTGAGCTGAGACCGTGCCACTGCCCCTCAACCTTGGTGACAAAATGAGACTGTGTCTCAAAAAAAACAAAACAAAACAAAAAACTAACTTTGGATAGTTTTGAAAATAAGTAAAACTTCAGAAAGAATCAGAAGGTAGGAAAAACTGCTTATATAGTTAAATTGTGGTTGGTGAGTATATTAGTCATTTTATTGCCTTTTTGAATATGTATGGCAACCCTATTTATAGTAATTGGGCATAAGTGAGAGTGTTAATGTGTTTAAGGTTTGGAACATGTAGAAGCTGTTGGTGCCTTATTAAAGTTCTGCACCAGCCCCTTAGCAACAAGTGCCTGTGACTTGAAGCTCTTTAATGTACAGTTGCACATTTTAAGAATCCAGGTTGACTGATAAATTATCTGATGTATCTAATTCAAATATTTTTAAGCGCTATTGCTGGGTGCAGTGGCTCATGCTTGTAATCCCAGTACTTTGGGAGGCCGAGGCAGGCGGATCACTTGAGGTCAAGAATTCGAGACCAGCCTGGCTAACATGGTGAAACCCCATCTCTACTAAAAATACAAAAGTTAGCCAGGCATGGTGGCACACACCTGTAGTCCCAGCTACTCAGGAGGCTGAGGCAGGAGAATCGCTGGAACCCGGGAGGCAGAGGTTGCAGTGAGCTGAGATTGTGTTACTGCACTCCACCCTGGACAACAGAGTAAGACTCTGTCTCAAAAAAAAGAGTTATTGATGTTTTGCTTATTATAAGCAGCAATGTTTTGCAGTAAGCCATTTTTAAATAGTGAATTTTTGCTGTATCAGAATATAGTAGCATAGTGATTTTTACTCTTATTTAACTCATAGCAAAGGTTACTTATTTGGAATTCTCCTTTCAGTTAAATAATTTATACCAGACTTTCTGAAAATGTTTGAGTAGGATTATATGGGTTCTTATTTACCAGTTATTTGAGAATTTCAAAATACTTTACACATTTGCTTTATATTCCCATAGCAGTTTAGATAGGGTGTGTTACCAAGATGGAAACTGGTTCTGCAGGACTGGTAACTTATGATGACCAAACAATGGGTCATTAATAAATAGATTTTTGAACAAAGCTTGAAAGTGTAATTTCTGCTGCTTTGTGCTATTACATTTTCAGAAATTTTGACACTGAATGTATTTTATTTTTTAAAAAGTATGTAGAATGTAGAGAATGCAAATAATAATGCTCAGATGTTAGTTTTATCTGTTTCTTAAACTATTCTGAGCAGAAATACCAACCTTGCCAGTACATCATGTGTGTTTTCACTTGTATACAGCCTTCTGTTGGCACTACTAAAGTTTTTAAAAATGTTTTTTGTTCTCCCCTAGGTGTTGGATCCTGAGCAAAACCATAACTTCACAGATCATTATCTAAATGTGGCCTTTGACCTTTCTCAAGTTCTGTTTATAGCTACCGCCAACACCACTGCTACCATTCCAGCTGCCTTGTTGGACAGAATGGAGATCATTCAGGTTCCAGGTACCTGACTCTTAAATGAAATCATTATGATACATCTTGCCTTTCTGACCATAACTTTAAAATTAGTTATGCTGTGGAGTTTTGACTAAAAGAAGTTCATTTGGGCCGGGCGCGGTGGCTCACGCTTGTAATCCCAGCACTTTGGGAGGCCGAGGCGGGCAGATCACGAGATCAGGAGATCGAGACCACGGTGAAACCCCATCTCTACTAAAAATACAAAAAATTAGCCGGGCATGGTGGCGGGCGCCTGTAGTCCCAGCTACTCAGAGAGGCTGAGGCAGGAGAATGGCGTGAACCCAGGAGGTGGAGCTTGCAGTGAGCCGAGATCGCGCCACTGCACTCCAGCCTGGGCGACAGAGCGAGACTCCGTCTCAAAAAAAAAAAAAAAAAAAAAAAAAAAGAAGTTCATTTGCCAACATACAATCTTCAGAAGTTCTGAGGAATGTATATAAATCAGTTTCTATGTAGCTTCAAAGTCTGGAAGAGCAAAACAGCAAACGTTGACAACAACAATTTCAGATTTAATTTAGCATGAAAGAATGATAATTTTATGACAAATAAGACATTCTTCTTTAATATAATTTCTGAAATTGCAGGCCGTGTGTGGTGGCTCACGCCTGTAATCCCAGCACTTCGGGAGGCTGAGGCGGGTGGATCACTTGAGGTCAGGAATTCGAGACCAGCCTGGCCAACGTGGTGAAACACCGTCTCAATAAAAATACAAAAATTAGCCTGGCATGGTGGCGGGCACCTGTAGTCCCAACTACTCGGGAGGCTGAGGCAGGAGAATCCCTTGAACCTGGGAGGGGGAGGTTGCAGTGAGCCTCACGCCACTGCACTCCAGCCTGGGTGACAGAGTGAAACTCCATCTCAAAAAAAAAGAAAAAAAGAGTAACTGAACTTTCTCATAAAATCTGGCCTCACCTTTATATTAAAATGCATGCGGCTTTTAAATTCCTCTTGAATCTATCAAATAGTTAAATTTTTTAAATGTCTTCTCCGTCACTGGAGCATGCAAAATGTATTCCTTCAGTTACTAACACTAGATAAATTATAGCATTTTCACCTTATTTTAATTGCTCAGAATTTTTTTTCCCTGGAAGAGATCAAATATCACTGAGTTTTTTTTTTTTTAATGTAGACTAGAATCTAAATGTCTTTATTTATTTAATTATTTAGAGACAGAGTCTAGCTTGTTGCCCAGGCTGGAGTGCAGTGGCATGATCTCGGCTCACTGCAACCTCCGCCTCCAAAGTTCAATTGAGTCTTGTGTGTCAGCCTCCCAAGTAGCTGGGATTACAGGCACTCGTGACCACGCCCAGGTAATTTTTGTATTTTTGGTAGAGACAGGATTTCGCCATGTTGGCCAGTCTGGCCTCGAACTCCTGGCCTCAAGTGATCTGCCTGCCTTGGCCTCCAAAAGTATAGGGATTACAGACGTGAGCCACCATGTCCAGCCTAAATGTCTTTTATTTATTTTTTCTTTTTTTGAGATGGAGTCTCACTCTGTCACCCAGGCTGGAATGCAGTGGCACAATCTTGGCTCACTGCAACCTCTGCCTCCTGGTTCAAGTGATTCTCATGCCTTAGCCCCCTGAGTAGCTGGGACTACAGGTGTGCACCATCACACCTGGCTAATTTTTGCATTTTTAGTAGGGACAGGGTTTTGCCATATTGGCCAGGCTGGTCTTGAACTCCTGACCTTAGGTGATTCACCCGCCTCAGCCTCCCGAAGTGCTGGGATTACAGGTGTGAACCGCCACACTCGGCCCTAAATGTCTTTAGACTCTAAATGTAATCTAAATGTATTTTTCATATTAATCTGAAATACATTTTTACTACTAAGTGAATTATAATTGGATTTCTGTTTTTTTTTTTTTTTTTTTGAGATGGAGTCTCACTCTGTCACCAGGCTGGAGTGCAGTGGCACGATCTCAGCTCACTGCAACCTCTACGTCCCAGGTTCAAACAATTCTCTTGCCTCAGCCTCCCAAGTAGCTGGGACTACAGGCGTGCACCACCACGCCCAGCTAATTTTTGTATTTTTAGTAGAGACAGAGTTTCACCAGTTGGCCAGGATGGTCTCGATGTCTTGACCTCGTGATCCACCCACCTTGGTCTCCCAATATAATTGGATTTCTTAATTATCTGTGAGCATTGCAGGTTCCTGTATTTAGTTTTAAAATATGGTAGACTAAAAAGTTAATTGTTGCGTATTTAAAGTCTAAAGTAAATAAGTAATGAATGTCCTGGAAACTCCAAGTTATGCAAGAAAATCCATTAGATACACTAAAGTAAAGTGAAAGAATCAGGACAGCTGCTGCAGAGGGGAGCATATGATGCCACCTTCTTCCTTTGGCAGATTTAGCTGTCCAATCTTCTAGCTTTCCTGGTGTTTACTAACCTCTTTTCATTCAAAAGGTGCCTTATCAATTCATATTTTTAATTTTTGCTTGTTAAATGGAAAGGGACATTAGTTGGAATTTTGTCTTACAGGATTTAGAGACAAAGGAAAATCTATATTTATTCAGGCTATTAAATAAGAACATAAAGTCTTCTAAATATACTGTATATATATAAAATACATATATACATATATAAATACATATGCACACATATATAAATACATATACACACATATATAAATACATATACACACACACATATATATATATATACCATCATATGGAGGAAAAAACCTTTTATAGGGACATCTTAGGTTTTCTTTTGCTGCTACAATTTATTTTATAGTCGTAGTTCTGGAAACAGTATCTTTAGAGCCCTTCCCTTGGAACCCACTGCTTATTTAATTGAGGGGAGTGTGTGGTGTGTGTCTGTTTCAAGTATAGATCAAATTAGGCTAAAAAGATGCATTTATTCTTCTATTTGAAATTTCAGAGGATTTGAAGATAAAGAGATAATTGTCTCTAAGATTTGAGGTGTTTTCCTCTTTGGGAGATATATCATTTAATCAGAAGACTTTCAAGCACTTTGCTTAGTAAATGCTTGTTTTGTTTGTGAAAACGTTGGAAATTTTAACAATTATTGATTTAGATCAAATTTCTTTTTCTTTTTTTTTTTGGAGGCAGTCTCTGTTGCCCAGGCTGGAGTGCAGTGGCGCAATCTCAGCTCATTGCAACCTCCACCTCCTCAGCTGAAGCAATTCTCGTGCCTCAGCCTCCAGAGTAACCAGGACCACAGACATGCGCAACCATGCTCAGCTGATTTTTTGTATTTTTAGTAGAGACAGGGTTTTGCCATGTTGCCCAGGCTGGTCTCAAACTCCTAAACTCAGGTGATCCGCCCGCCTCAGCTTCCCAAAGTGCTAGGATTACAGGTGTGAGCCAACGTGCCTGGCCAGAATAAATTTCTTTATTGTAATTATAGTCTCATTTGAAATAATACTTAAATTTGTTCTAAATCTAAGATCCATTTAATCTACATTTGATTCATTAAAAAAGCATGGCACTAGCTGCGAGCAGTGACTCATGCCTGTAATCTCAGCACTTTGGGAGGCTGAGACTGGTGGATCACTTGAGGCCAGGAGTTTCAGACCAGCCTGGCCAACATGGCAAAGCCCTGTCTCTACTGAAAATACAAAAATCAGCCAGGCATGTTTGTGCATGCCTGTAATCCCAGCTACTCGGGAGGGTGAGGCAGGAGAATCGCTTGAACCTGAGAGGTGGAGGTTGTAGTGAGCCTGGGTGACAGAGCGAGACTCTCAAAAAAAAAAAAAAAAAGCATGGCATTATGGGAGCCATGTAAATAATTACGAAACAAGATCTCTTCTTTTCCAGGGTATACACAGGAGGAGAAGATAGAGATTGCCCATAGGCACTTGATCCCCAAGCAGCTGGAACAACATGGGCTGACTCCTCAGCAGATTCAGATACCCCAGGTCACCACTCTTGATATCATCACCAGGTTAGTTAGCCATCCTGAGGCTTCACTAACTCCAGGCAAGTTTTGAGTATTTACTGAGTTACCAAACTTAGGACATAGAGTATCAATATTTGAGTTTTTCATCTTTTGAGATAAGCCACAGTCTCCTGAAAAGGAGATTATTTTATTGGCATCCCATAGCATCCATTTCTCTTTCTTCAACAACTTCCAGCAAGTGTTATCATAACTATTGATTTACACCGTTCTCTATGCTAGGCAGAAGTTTACAGAGAAACTATGTGGAATATTGTTATAGCTAAAGCTGAAATTTATGCTTTGCCACAATAGCAATATAAGGGGTTAATTTGATCATTTAAAAACCAAATACATGGCAAATATAGGAGACACTTTTTATGCCCAGGATCTTGAAAGTTGTTGAATTCTCTTAAGAGATGATATGCTACTTTCAGATAATCTGATTTAAGTTACTCAGTTTTCTTTTCTTCTCTTTGGCTGAGAGATTTTTAAAATCCTTAGAATTTTGATCTTCAGAATTAACACTGGAACAATAGAGAAGGTGCCTTCCCAAGTTTACTACCAAATGCTTAAGCCTGTAGCAAGCAGTGTGTAAATTACCTGAATAGAGTATTGCTTAGTCTAATTTACAGATTCCCTGTTTGAATGGAAAATATACTCTGTTGAGAATTTATATCCACCACAGCCTCTTACAGTTTTCCTAGCTCAGTATTACAGATCCATTGCATCATCCAGCAAGTCATGTCAGGCTGCCAAGCTCTCCTCATGCGGCCCTTTTCTAGTAACTACTGTTTTTAAGAGATGTGAAGTATCTCTCTATTTTGAACTTTGACTTAGAGTTTGGCCAGACTGTCTTTTGATCTGTACCTTCTTATGGATCTGTTTTAGATTTATATACAAAACAGTAAGACTGAGTCTTACCTGGGGGTTCCTTTTCTTAATTTGTCTTGTGATTTATGGTGTGGATAATGCCAGGAGAAATAAATTAAGTGACTTGTATGTCTGAGTCTTCCAACAATATCATTATTCCAGATAACACCCATGATGCCTTTGGGTAACTTTCAATAAGTCATTTAATGTTTTTGATAGCTTCCCCATCTGTAAAATATGAGGGATAGAGAAAAATCCAGAGTTTATCTGAATAATAATGATTCTGAAGAGTGATCATTATTTATATTTCCCAATTGTTACCTCGAGAACTATTTCTTTTTTATGTATGCTTGTTAATTCAAAATATCGGCTGGGCGTGGTGGCTAACATTTGTAATCCCAGCACGTTGGGAGGCCGAGGCGGGCGGATCACGAGGTCAGGAGATCGAGACCACGGTGAAACCCCGTCTCTACTAAAAATACAAAAAAAATTAGCTGGGCGTGGTGGTGGGCGCCTGTAGTCCCAGCTACTCGGAGAGGCTGAGGCAGGAGAATGGTGTGAACCCAGGAGGCGGAGCTTGCAGTGAGCCGAGATCACGCCACTGCACTCCAGCCTGGGTGACAGAGCAAGACTCTGTCTCAAAAAAAAAAAAAAAAAAAAAAAAAAGTTCTTAAAAGCTATGGACATGAGGAAATATCTGAGCAGTTTTGTTAGTTTTGATATTGTTTTTAAAAACAGCACAAGTATGCACTATTCCAGGCACGTTTTTGGATATTTAGTGAGTTACCAAACTTAGGACATAGAGTATCAATATATGAATTTTTCTTTTTTTTTTTTTTTTTTTGAGACGGAGTCTCGCTCTGTCGCCCAGGCTGGAGTGCAGTGGCGCGATCTCGGCTCACTGCAAGCTCCGCCTCCTGGGTTCACGCCATTCTCCTGCCTCAGCGTCTCCGAGTAGCTGGGACTACAGGCGCCCGCCACCACGCCCAGCTAATTTTTTGTATTTTTAGTACAGACGGGGTTTCACCGTGGTCTTGATCTCCTGACCTCGTGATCCGCCGGCCTCGGCCTCCCAAAGTGCTGGGATTACAAGCGTGAGCCACCGCGCCCGGCCTGAATTTTTCATCTTTTGAGATATGTCACAGTCATAGACCCTAATGTTCTAGTCTTTCTTATCTCCAAGTATAACTCACCTACTTGAATACTTCCAGTCCCAGTATGCTTCATGCTAGCTAATAACTACCTCTTCATGGGTAATTCTAATTGTAACAAAGATAATTCTTTTTATTTTTTTTAAAAAAGAGGTTCTCATACTGTTACTCAGGCTGGAGTGCAGTGGCGTGATCTTGGCTCACTGCAGCCTCCGCCTCCCAGGCTCAAGCCATCTTCCCATCTCAGCCCCCAAGTAGCTGGGACCACAGGCATATGCCGGGAGTGATGGTGTGCACCTGTAATCCCAGCTACTCGGGAGGCTGAGGCAGGGGAATTGCTTGAACCAGGGAGGTGGAGGTTGCGGTGAGTTGAGATCGTGCCACTGCACTCCAGCCTGGACAACAGAGTGAGACTCCGTCTCAAAAAAAAAAAAAAAAAAAATAGAGATGGGGGTCTCACCATCTTGGCCAGGCTGGCCTGGAACTCCTGAGTTCAAGTGATAATTGTTACAAAGATATTCTTTCTATTCACTTTTCTATAATTTTCTTCTTCTGCCTTATAGGAGCACCTGGAATCTAAGTGTAATTCCTCCTTGTACAGCCCTTCTGACATTAAAATAAAATACTATCAGGTCTGCACACTTAGTGTTCTCTTCTTCAAGCTAACCATTCCTCTCCTCTGTAGCGTTCCTCTTGATGTAGTTTCAAGACTTCTCACCCTCCTGATTAGTCTTCTTCTGAAAGAATCCTGTGTATCAATGTGTCTTTTAAAATTAAACACCCAGAATTGAACACAGTGTTTCAGATAAGAGTCTAAATAGTTCATGGTATAGGAAGCCCATGCTTTTCTTATTCTGACTATATTATTTTATGACTGTATCTCTAGATTCTTAGCTTTTTAAAGATTATTCTCTTCCCTTTTTCAGTGAATTTTGCTAAGCTTGGCATATCCCATTTTGTATTTATAAAGCTGAATTTTTTAAAGCCCAAATGTAGAAGTTGTTAAGATGCCTCCCTGTTTTCTCCCTTACTGAAATTATATGTAGTTGCATAATATAGACTTTATATCCTTCTATACCTTTGACTGAAATGAGTATTAGAGTGTTTAGCTAAGAGCTTTTTATCTGTCTTTTCTCAGAACTTTTAAAATCTGCTTTCCTAAAGTCTACAGTGTATGTCTGACTTAATCAAATGTATGGCTTAGTCAAATCCAATTCTTCAGATAAAACTGCATTCTCCACCTGATCCTGTCCATTCGGGTCCATACAAAGCTGAGTGGCCAAAAGTGGTTTCACTATATAATGGTCTGTGGAATGACTTAACGGAGTTTGATTCTAATGTACATGTGTTTAAAGCAGCTCTGCTTAACCACACATAGCGTCTTTTTCACAAAGTCCACAGAGTCACAGTGCTGTCTTCACTTAGCATACCTTCTTCCTTTAGAAGTCTTCACAGTGAAAATACACTGAAGAAAGGTGGTTAGCAAAGTGCCTAGTGAAAACCAGATTTCTGTCTCAGATTTGTTTTTATTTTAGTTCCACAAAGAGCACAATTTCTCTTATTCTTTCAGCAATATTTCAAATACAATAAATTTATCTAGAATTTTCCTAAATTGACAAATTTTGTTTAAGAAAACTCTTCAACAAATTACCGAGGAGTAAATGGTTGTTTATATGCTGCCAAGTTTACTTTGGCAATGTAAATTGAATTAGAACTAGGGTTCATTTTTAAGTGTAGGGTTATAATTCAAGATAATCTGTATAAAGGAAATTGTTGTAGCTGAAAATACATCAAAGTATTGAAGAAATAACAATAATGAGGAGTTTTAAGTGTGGAAAAGTTAGTACTCAAGAAAGGGTAATGAACTTTTAAATGTACACTGTTTATTAAAAATGTTAATCACATTACTTCTCTCTATTTTTTTAAGTGGTATATAGTCAAAAATAAAATATTTTTCTTTCATGACAGGTATACCAGAGAGGCAGGGGTTCGTTCTCTGGATAGAAAACTTGGGGCCATTTGCCGAGCTGTGGCCGTGAAGGTGGCAGAAGGACAGCATAAGGAAGCCAAGTTGGACCGTTCTGATGTGACTGAGAGAGAAGGTTGGTGACCTTGTTCTGGCATTCTCAGGCCTGGTGGCTAGGAGTGAGTGACAGAAGAAGGTTGGGTATGGAGGGGAAGGTGTTGGGTAGTCCTTGGAGCAGTGGCACACATGACTCCACTGTTAAATGCATCCAGTAAGTAATACCTTAATGTTTCAACATATTTCATCAAGAGGATTGTCTTTTACAAATAGCACAGTTTTAACTGGAATAATAATATGAATGCTTTGAGGATATAGGAACTGTGTTAGGATTCACTAGAGGGACAAAACTAATAGGAGGGATGTGTATATGAAGAAGAGTTTAAGGAGTATTGACCCACACAATCACGTGGTGAAGTCCCACAATAGGCCATCTGCAGGCTGAGGAGCAAGGAAGCCAGTCCGAGTTCTAAAACCTCAAAAGTAGGGAAGCCGACAGTACAGCCTTCAGTCTGTGGCTGAAGCCCCAAGAGCCCCCGGCAAACCACTGGCATACGTTCAAGAGTCCAAAAGTTGAAGAACTTCGAGTCTGATATTCGAGGGCAAGAAGCATCCAGCACGGGAGAAAGCTGAAGGCCAGAAGATTCAGCAAGTCTGATCCTTCCAGCTTCTTTTCTCTGCTTTATTCTAGCCATGCTGGAAGCTGATTAAATGGTGCCCACTCAGATTGAGGGTGGGTCTGCCTCTCCTAGTCCACTGACTCAAATGTTAATCTCCTTTGACAGTATCCTCACAGACACACTGGAACAATACTTCGCATCCTTCAATCCAAACAAGTTGAAACTCACTATTAACCATCACCGTAACTTTCTCCAGATGTATAATGATGGTGTACGTTATGTATGGGTTCTGGTGTTATTTCTTTCTGATCCAGACAGTTAAGTCTTTAAATAATTTACAACATAAAAAGTTTTTACAACATTAGAAAATCCATGCTGTTCAAGTACTGCAAGGGCAGACCTTTGTACTCTGGAATAACTCCATGTGTAATAATTTTTCACACATTTTCTTTTATAGATAAACAATTAAATGTAATCTAAATTATTCTTTAAAAAATTATTGTGAAGGTGTTCTATTACTGGAATTAATCAAATGTGGACGTTCCTTTGGTATCTACTTAAAATGTTTTAACTGGCCAGGCACAGTGGCTCACGCCTTTGATCCCAGCACTTTGGAAGGTTGAGGCAGGCAGATCACTTGAGGTCAGGAGTTTGAGACCAGCCTAGCCAACATGGTGAAACTCCGTCTCGATTAAAAATATAAAAATTAGCCAGGCCTGGTGGCAGGCGCCTGTAGTCCCCACTACTCTGGAGGTTGAGGCAAGAGAATCGCTTGAGCCCAAAAGTCAGAGGTTGCAGTGAGCAAAGATCATGCCACTGCACTCCATCTGGGCAACGGAGCAAGACTCCATCTCAAAAAAATAAGTAAATAAAATAAAATGTTTTAATTTCTTGCCCCAAAACTGTAAGGGGTCTCAGTTCATCATATCATGCTGTTATGCAGTTTGCCAAAACTTGCTTTAACAAACATGAGTTGTAGAGAATTGACAATTTCTTTCATAGTAAAGAGATTTATTAGATTTTTCTATCATTTCCATAGCTCTTTCCAGAAAGGAGTTGGATGACTGTGATTAAAGAACCATAATTTATAGTGGGCCCAGTTGAACAGACACAGCCAAATGTCTTTCTTGTTTTTCCATCAGTTGCTGAACACAGTGCATTTTACAGCAGTAGCATCAGAGTCAGCTTTCACTGAATCCTCTTGTGGCCAGTACAGTGCTTCACCCCTGCCTCCCCGTGCCTGGAACCTCACTGGTTCATTTTCTCCAGAGAGCGAAACTCCTGTCTTCTGTTGGATTGGAGGGAGGCAGTGCCTTCATTATGTGGAGTAGGAGTAGGAGTAGAGGTAGTGAGTTCTAATTGTTTTTTATCCAGACTTTAAAACTTATGCTTTATTTTTATTTTATTTTACTTTTTGAGATGGAGTCTCGCTCTGTCGTCCAGGCTGGAGTGCGGTGGCACAATCTTGGCTCACTGCAACCTCTGTTTCCCAGGTTCAAGTGATTCTCCTGCCTCAGCCTCCCTGGTAGCTGGTACTATAGACGGGTGCCACCACACCTGGCTAATTTTTGTATTTTTAGTAGAGACAGGGTTTCACCATGTTGGCCAGGCTGGTCTTCAACTGCTAACCTCAGGTGATCTGCCCACCTCAGCCTCCCAAAGTGCTGGGATTACAGGTGTGAGCCACTGCGCCTGGCTTTATTTTTATTTTTTATTTTTACTCTGCCTTGGGAGAATGTAGAAAACTTTTGCCTTTTGTCCCACTCTTCACCCATGCTTTCAGGGCTGCCTTGAATTCTTTAGCTTTTGTAGACTTTTAGGACCCACATTAACTTGTTGTTCTCTACCTCTAGCCCCACAAACATTGAGGTTTGTGCTTTCTCTAGCCTAAGTGTTGGTTACTTCTTGTCCATGTACTTTTTGTTTTCCAAAATTTTGTCAGCATCTCTTGTCAGCTGTTGTCCTCTTTCTCATTATTTTTGTTCTTGTGGCTTTATATGTTTTTTATTTCTTAATTGTCATTTTAATACAATTCGGACAGGAAGTAAAAACGCATGCTCAGACTACCATTTATAGAAATTTGAATTTAAAAAAAATGTCCTAGGTGAGGGAGTACCTATCAAGGGTGGAAATCACTTGTGTAAATGACAGTGACAGTGGAGAACTGAGGTCTATAAAAGTTAAGATCTAGATCTAGATGCTCCTGAATTTCCCCTTTTCATTCTTAACAACACTTCCTTTGTGCTGTGATCTCAAGCAACTGAGCCTATGTCTTTTTGTTCTTGTCTGATATAACAGAAGGTAGAGGATGAAATAAATGAGTTTATTAGGTAACACATTTTGAAAATTGTGTTTAAGATTTAGATGATGTATTTTAGAACTTCTAATAAATATATTCAGAGGAATTCAGTGTCAAGGGAAACTTTCGTATAGTTATACATTGCTTAATGTTTATACATACATCCATTAGCATACTTCTAATAATATCTTTAATTATACTAGCTATTTTAAAATAACCCACAAATACTCAAGGAATTGTTCAGTTTGTGAACTGTGTGAGAACTACAGTTTTTCATGGTTACATTTATTTGTGTGGTTTTTAAAAAGGCGATCACAGGACATCTCCTACATGATAATATAGTTAAGCAGATTTGCTTAGTTAAGATATTACCAAGAGCATCCAGATGAATAATTAGAATAAATACTTGTCTCTTGGAGACGATTTTGGGTGTAGTCTTTACTAGAGGTATAGGTATGGACTCCAAGTTGGCCCTAATATTATGAGATACCCTTGAGTAAACAACAGCCATTCTCTAGACCTTAGGAGAATGATTATTAGGTGTCCTGAACTGGTGTTTATGACCTCAACCAAACCAAAAGAATAATTTCTACAAAAGAGTCTATGTTAGGTTTTCATAGCACCAAGTTCAAATGGAGCTTAGTAATGAAAAGTTTCTCATTAAGAAATGAGTTAATTAAAATTAAGAGTATAAAACAAGACAGTTGTTTTAGAAACTTCAAGTAATACAGTGTGGGAGTTATTTTTAATGTTAAAAATAAGGCTTTCCTAATTCAAGCACGAGACACAGGAAAAAAATAATAAGGCTGAACTTGGAGTTACTGTCAGGAAGAAAAGTAATTTTAGGCCACAAGCTTCAAAACAGGCAGAAACCTCCAGTGTATCAAACAAACTTCCTGGAATAGGCCCAGAAGCGCTGATCTGTGAACAGTTGTCTTTGTATTTGTGGGGTCTTAACTGGCAGTTAAAGAGGCTAAATAATAGCAGGGAGTTTAAAAAGCAGGTGAGATTTAGAGTTGATCAATCTGTGTTAGCGGAGGAACATTATGGTTTCAGTCACTTACCTATAAAGTATGAGAATTGTTTCTTTAAAAGAATGCTGCCTCTGTTTTTCTGCATGTTGTTAGTATTTTCTGAATTGCACTTTTCCTTTCTAGGGTATTTGTTGGGTTGAGAGATTAGTTGGATTACATGACTACAGTTTTATTCTGCTTTTTTGCCTGCCTTTTGCCAAGAAAGACACAAATGTCCCATGTATTTAATTTTGCACACTTGGGTGTTTCTAAACAGGGTAAATGTTCATTTGTTTAAGTACCCATGTATCATATATATTCAATTTATATCTAGCAAGATTTTTCCTAATAAATTATCCTAAGCAAAGAAGGATTTATATTATAATTAGTCCTTATAAAGTTTCTGATAATACACTGCATTCTCATTTACTTTATTTTTGAAGAACATAGTATTTGAGGAAGTTACATTAAACAGAAAGAACCTGGGTAGATACTAGTTTCTGATTATTTTCATAGAAGTCACCTGAAAAATTGGTTAGAAAAAAAAGACAAAATTAATACACATTTAACAGTTATTCATGAAATATGTAAATGTTGTGTTACTCCATTTTGCTGTGCTACAAAGAAATACTTGAGGCTGGGTAATTTATAAAGAAAAGAGATTGGTTTGGGTCAGAGTTCTGCAGGCTCTATAACAGGCACAGTGCTAGCTTATAAGGTGAGGCCTTAGATAGCTTATAATCATGATGGAGGACAGTGGGAGAGCAGGCATGTCACATGGTGAGAGAGGGAGCAAGGAAAGAGCCAGGGACCTTTTAACAACCAGCTGTCATGTGAACTCATTACCATGGAGAAGGCACCAAGCCATTTATCAGGGATCTGCCCCTGTGACCCAAACATCTCCCAGTAGGTCCGCCCACCAACACTGGGAAACAAAGCTGTAGTAACCAAAACAGCATGGTACTGGTATAAAAATAGACAGATCAATGGAACAGAATGCAGAAACTAGAAATAAAGCCACAAATCTACAGCCGACTGATCTTTGGCAGAGTAGACAAAAACGTACACTGGGAAAGGACAACCTATTCAGTAAATGGTGTTGAGAAAATTGGATAGCCATCTGCAGAAAGAATGAAACTGAACCACTCTCTGTCTCTTATTTTATATAAAAATCAACTCAAGGCTAGGCGCAGTGGCTCACACCTGTAATCCCAGCACTTTGGGAGGCTGAGGTGGGTGGATCACTTGAGGTCAGGAGTCTGAGACCAGCCTGGCCAAAATGGTGAAACCCCGTCTCTACTAAAAATACAAAAATTAGCCAGGCGTGGTGGCACATGCTTATAGTCCCAGCTACTTGGGAGGCTGAGACAGGAGAATCGCTTGAACCCAGGAGGCGGATGGTGCAGTGAGCCGAGATCGCGCCATTGCACTCCAGCCTGGACATCACAGCAAGACTCTGTCACAAAAAAAAAAAAAAAAAAAAAAAAGTCAACTCAAGATAGATTAAAGACTTAAATGTAAAATCCAAAACTAAAACATACTAGAAGAAAATCTAGAAAAAATTCTTCTAGACATTGCCCTAGACAAAGAATTCATGACTAAGACCTCAGAAGCAAAAGCAACAAAACCAAAAGTAGACAGATAAGACTTAATTAAACTAAAAAGCTTTTTGTACAGCAAAAGAAACAATCAACAGAGTAAACAGACAACTTACAGAATAAGCAAAAATATTTGCAAAATACGTATGCAAAAGACCAATACCCAGAATCTACAAGGAACTCAAGCAACTCAACAACAACAATAAAAAAAACCCAAATTACCCCATTAAAAAGTAGGCAAAGGAGATGAAAGACATTTTTCAAAAGAAGACATACAAGTGGCCAAGAAGCATTTGAAAAAATGCTCAATATCACTAATCATCAGAGAAATGAAAAATCTATGAGATACCATCTTATACCAGTCAAAACGGCTATTTTTAGAAAGTCAAAAAATAACAGATGTTGGTGAGGATGTGGAGAAAAGGGAGTGCTTATATAGTGCTGGGAGAAATGTAAATTAGTACCACCTCTATGGAAAACATATGGAGAGTTCTCTAAGAACAAAAAATAGAACCGTCATTTGATCCAGCAATCCCACTACTGGGTATATACCCAGAGGAAAAGAACTCATTATGTCAAAAAGATACCTGCACACATATGTTTGTTTTATCTGGTATAAAAAGTCTGTTTTATCTGGTATAAAAAGAATGGAATCATGCCTTTGGCAGCAATATGGATGAAACTGAAGGCTGTGACAACTCAGAAATTCAAATACTGAATATTCTCATTTATAAGTGGAAGCCAAATAATGTGAACATATGAACATAGAGTGTGGAATAATAGACACAAGCATGAGCTATCATGCCCAGCCTTAAAAAATTTAATTTCCCTCTTAATTTTGTTGTTGACCCAAAGGTTGTCCAGGAGCATGTTGTTTAATTTACATGTGTTTGTATATTTTTGAGAGTTTCTCTTCAGATTGATTTTTAGTTTTATTCCATTGTGTGGAGATACTTGATATGATTTTGATTTTTTTTTTAAATTTATTGAGACTTGTTTTGTGGCCTGATGTTTGGTCTGTCTTGGAGAATGTCCCATGTCTCATGTGCTAATGAGAGAAATGTATCTTTTGTGGTTGTTGCGTAGAATGTTCTGTAAATGTCTGTTAGGTCCATTTGGTTTTAAGTTCAGTGTTTCTTTGTTGACTTTTTGTCTGTCTCAGTGATCTATTAGTGCTCTCAGTGAGGTGTTGAAGTCCCATATTATTATTGTATTGCTATCTGTCTCTTAGGTCTAGTAGTATTTGTTTTATTAATCTGGTACTCCAGTTTTGGGAGTATATACTTAGGATTATTACATCTTCTTGTTGAATTGATCCCTATGTCATTATATACTGGCCTTTTTTTTAAAAAAAAATATTGTTCGGAGGGAGTTGCATGAGCGAGATTGCCATGCATCAGCTGGGGATAGAGAACTCCGTTCAAAAAAAAAAAAAAAAAAAAATATTGTTGATTTAAAGTCTGTTTTATCTAATATAAGTATAGTTACTCCTGCTTGCTTTTGGTTTCCTTTTGCATGGAACATTTTTCCACCCCTTTACCTTCAGTCTGTGTGTCTTTAACAGTAAGGCAAATTTCTTGTAAGCAGCATGTAGTTGTTGTTTTTTAATCCATTGCACCAATTTATATCTTTGAAGTGGTTCATTCAAGGTTAATACTGATGCATGAGGTTTTTTTCCAGTCATAATGTTAATTGCTATCTAGTTGCTTTGTAGATTCTTTTTTTTTTCTTTTAAGCAAGAGACTTGAGTCTTGCACTGTCACCCAGGCTGGAGTGCAATGGCGCGATCTTGGCTCACTACAACCTCTACCTCCCGAGTTCAAGCGATTCCCGTGCTTCAGCCTCCCAAGTAGCTGGAATTACAGGTGCATGCCACCATGCCTGGCTAATTTTTGTATTTTTAGTACAGACGGGATTTTGTCACATTGGCCAGGCTGGTCTCGAACTCCTGACCTCAGGTGATCCTCCCGCCTTGGCCTCCCAAAGTGCTGGGATTACAGGCGTGAGCCACCGCAACCAGCCAGCTTTGTAGATTCTTTGTTTTTTGTTCCCGCTTTGTGGTCTTCTGGAGTTCTGTCATGTTGCCCTTTTATTTCTTTCTTTTCCTTATTTGTATAATTGTTTCATAAAACTTGTGAGTTTCATGTGTTTTATGATAGAGTATCAACCTTTTGTTCCCATGTTTAGAACTTCTTTAAGCATTTCTCATAGGACCAATCTAGTGGTGATGAATTCTCTCATTTGCTTGTCTGGGAAACACTTTATTTCTCCTTCATTTGTGAAGCTTACACTAGCAGGATACAAAATTCGAGTTTGACCATTTGCTTTAAGCACTTTGAAAATGGAATCCCCATCTCTTCTGGCTTCTAAAGTTTCTGCTGAGAAGTCCACTGCTGGTTTGATGAAGTTTCCTGTATAAGTGACTAGACACTTTTATTGTATTCAGGGATTTTTTCCTTCACATTGACCTTAGACAGCCTGATGACTAGATGCCATGGTGAGATCCTTCTCGCAATGTATTTGGCTGGAGTTTGTTGAGCCTCTTGTATCTGGATGTCTAGATCCTTTGCTAAACTAGGGAAGGTTTTCTCAATTATTTTCTCAAATATGTTTTCTGAAGTTTTTGCTTTTTCTTCTCTCCTAGGAATACCTATGATTCATAGGTTCCAATGTCTTATGTAATCCCTTACTTTTCAGAGGCTCTACTCATTTTTTAAAATTCTTTTTTCTTTTTTTTTTTCTTGTTGTCTGACTGGATTAATTGAAAAAAACAATCTTAAAGTTCTGAGGTTCTTTCTTCTGCTTGGTCTAGTTTGTTGTTGAAGCTTTCAAATGTATTTTATAATTCCTTCAATGAATTTTTTATTTCCAGAAGTTCTGTTTGGTTTTCTTTTTAAAATACCTATCTCTTTGGTAAATTTCTCATTCATATCCTGAATTGATTTTCTGACTTCTTTGTATTAGTTTTCAGATTTCTCTTGTATCTTGTTGAGCTACTTTTTTTCTTTTAATTTAATTTTATTTTGAAACAGGGTCTCGCTCTGTTGCCTTGTCTGGAGTGCAGTGATGCAGTCATAGCTCATTGTAAGCCCAAGCAGTCCTCTGCCTCACTGTCCTAAGTAGCTACAAATTCAGGCACATACCACCACACCTAGCTTATTTTTTTATTTTTTGTAGAGATGGAGGGTCTTACTATGTTGCCCAGGGTAGTCTTGAACTCCTGGCCTTAAGTGATCCTCCTTCCCCTTGCCTTGACTTCCTAAACTATTGGGATTGCAGGCATGAGTCACTGTGCCCTGCACCTGATAGCTTCTTCTTCTTTTTTTTTTTTTTTTTTCCTGAGACAGAGTTTTACCCTGTCACCCAGGCTAGAGTGCAGTGGCACGATCTCAGCTCACTGCAACCTCCACCTCCTGGGTTCAAGTGATTCTTGTGCCTCAGCCTCCTGAGTAGCTGGGATTACAAGTGTGTGTTACCATGCCTGGCTAATTTTTGTATTTTTTTTAGTAGAGATGGGATTTCACCATGTTGGCCAGGCGGGTCTTGAACTCCTGGCCTCAAGTGATCTGCCCACCTTGGCTTCCTAAAGTGCTAGGATTACAGGTGTGAGCCACTGTATCCAGCCCCTGATAGCTTCTTTAAATCAGTGTTTTGAATTCTTTATCTGGCATTTTGAAGATTTGTTTTTTAGTTAGGATCCATTGCTAGAGAATTACTGTGTTTCTCTGGGGGTGTCATAGCACCTTTTTTCCCATATTTCCAGTATTACTGTGCTGATTCACTTGCATCTGGGATAACAGTTACTTCTTATTATTTTTTAGTTTACTTTTGTTGGGGCAGGACTTTTTTTCCCTTGAGGATGTATCTATGATGTA
Organism: Nomascus leucogenys; assembly: GCF_006542625.1. Classification (NCBI taxonomy): domain Eukaryota; kingdom Metazoa; phylum Chordata; class Mammalia; order Primates; family Hylobatidae; genus Nomascus; species Nomascus leucogenys. Next base: position 71,919,583 of record NC_044382.1, on the reverse strand, counting down.
TGTTGAGTAGGGTCATTTGGCTTTGCTTCAGGGTGCATTCAGTGACATAGACACTGTATGATAGGCTTAGTTATAAATTAGTCTTAGTATGGTGGCTTTCTCAAATGCCAGTGATAGTAGTAATGTACTGTTTGGGTGATTGGGCTCAAGGCCTCCTGCCTAGCTGGGATGGATGATGGTGGCAGCAGAGGTCGTGCAAAGCTTGCTTTCTTCCAAGGCACTATGCAGTTGTATCAATAGATGTTATGGGTGGTGCAGGTTGACTTCCCAGCTAGGAGGTGGTGCTTGCAGATGAGCGTCAGCTGCAATAGTGGCAGTAGGGTGATTAACCTTTGTAATTCAAGAATTATTCAGGTATCTCAGGTACCGAGCTGGGCCGTGAAACTCTCAGGGGTCCTGGTCTTGTGCTGTGCTTCCAGGGTAGATTGTGGGGTAAAGCCAGGCAGGCTGGACCAGCCAAGCTCATGTTTGAGCCCCCTGAATGGGTACTTTGGGCCTGGGATAAAATTTCCAGTGGCTGCCTCATACATTGTTTGAAGAATTACTTTATGTTAGATAATCTTGGTATCTGGTAGTGTAAGTCTTCCAGCTTTGTTCTTCAGAATTGGGTTGGCTATTGTAGGTCCTTCAAATATCCATGTAAATTTTAAAGTCAGTGTGTCATTTTCTACCAACAAGTAAGTAAATAAATCAAAACTCCTAGAGCATTTTTATTATGATTCCATTGAATCTGTAAATCTAGTTGGGGAGAATTGACAATTTGTATTATCAAGTCTTCTAATTCATGACTAGCTTCATTTATTTAAGTCTTCCTACATAAGTTTTTTTCCTTCAGCTTTTAAGTTCCAGGGTACATGTGCAGGATATACAAGTTTATTATGTAGGTAAACATGTGCCATGGTGGTTTGCTACACAGATAATCCGACACCCAGGTATTAAGCCCAGCATCCATTAGCTATTCTTCCTGATGCTCTCCCTCCGCTCACTCCCACCCACAACAGGCCCCAGTGTGTATTGTTCCCCGCCATGTGTCCGTGTGTTGTCATCGTTCAGCTCCCACTTATAAGTGAGAACATGCAGTGTTTGGTTTTCTGATCCTGCATTAGTTTGCTGAGGATAATGGCTTCTAGTTTCATCCATGTCCCTGCAGAGGACATGTTCTCGTTCCTTTTTATGGCTGCATAGTATTTCATGGTGTACATGTACCACATTTTCTTTATGCAGTCTGTCACTGATGCGCATTTGGGTTGATTCCATGTCTTTGCTATTGTGAATAGTGCTGCAGTGAATATATATAAATCATTCTGTTCCTTTGGCTATATACCCAGTAATGGGATTGCTGGATCAAATGGTATTTCTGCTTCTAGATCTTTGAGGAATCACCATACTGTCTTCCACAATGGTTGAACTAATTAAACTCCCACCAACAGTGTAAAAGCATTCCTTATTCTTCACAACCTCGCTAGCATCTGTTGTTTCTTGACTTTTTAATAATTGTCATTCTGACTGGCGTGAGATGGTATCTCATTGTGGTTTTGATTTGCATTTCTCTAACGATCAGTGATGTTGAGCTCTTTGTCCTATGTTTGTTGGCAACATAATGTCTTCTTTTGAGAAGTGTCTTTTCATGTCCCTTGCCCACTTTTTAATGGGGTTTTTTTTTTTTTTCTTGTAAATTTGTGTTCCTGGTAGACTCTAGATACTAGACTTTTGTCAGGTGGATAGATTGCAAAATTCTTTTCCCATTCTGTAGGTTGTCTGTTCACTCTGATGATAGTTTCTTTTGCTGTGCAGAAGCTCTTTAGTTTAATTAGATCCCATTTGTCAATTTTTGCTTTTGTTGCTATTGCTTTTGTCGTTTTCTTCATGAAATCTTTGCCTGTGCCTATGTCCTGAATGGTATTGCCTAGATTTTTTTCTAAGGTTTTTATAGTTTGGGTTTTACATTTAAGTCTTTAATTCATCTTGAGTTATTAAATAATTTTTGTATAAGGTGTAAGGAAGGGGTCCAGTTTCTGTTTTCTGCATATGGCTAGCCAGTTTTCCCAGCACCATTTATTAAATAGAGAATCCTTTCCTCATTGGTTACTAGTACAAAAACAGACACATAGACCAACAGAATAGAATGGAGAACTCAGAAATAAGACCACACATCTACAACCATCTGATCTTCTTAAATAAGTTTTTTTAAGAGTTTTGATCATTTTCAGTGGCACACTTTTACATAATTTTTCTTTAGATATGTTCCTAGGTATTTGATCTTTATGTGTATATTATTGTAAATAACGTTCTTAAAATTTTGTTTTCTAATTTTTTGTTGCTAGTGTATGACAATGCAATATTGGCCTCCTGTTCAACAAACTTGCCACATTCACTTATTAATTATAATTGTTTGTGGAATCTTTTGGATTTTCTGCATCTACCATCCTGTAATCACAAATGCAGATGTCAGTTTTTACTTCTTCCTTTCCAGTCGTTATACCTTTTATTTCATTTCTTCCCTAATATGTTGTCTAGGACCTCCTGGGAAATGCTGAATAGAAATAATGATAATAGACAAAGTAAGCAGGATAAAAGCCTATGAAGAAATTACCAACTGACATAGGCTTTGCTTTGTGGCTTTAGGTCACCCCTCATCACCTAATATTATAAAAGTACAATTCGGTAGGATTCTCAGAAACTGTCCAGTTTGACCCTGATTTAATTCTCAACATTCCCAAGTAAACATTATGCCTTGCCTGTTTGACTTTATTAACAGACATGTCAGACAATCATGTGGTGAAGTGCGATTTTACTTGTTTATTGAACCTGAGATTTGCTGACAGTGTTAGTTCGTTCTGTGTTGCTGTAACACAATACCACAGACTGGGTAATTTCAAATGAGCAGAAATGTATTGGTTCACAATTCTGGAGGCTGAAGAGTCCAATGTCAAAGTGCCAGCTTCTGACAGGAACCTTCTTGCTGCATCTTCACATGGCAGAAGGGCAAAGAAAGAGAAGGGGGCCTGAACTCACTCTTTTATAATGATATCAGTCTCACCCATAAGGGCAGAATCTTCAGGAACCTAAGAGCAGCTTGTTACTTCATGGCCTACTGACCTCTTAAAAGTCTCACTACTTAATATTGTTACAATGGCAGTTAAATTTCAACATGAATTTTGAAGGGAACAAACATTTAAACCATAGCACCGACTTTCTTGAATTTGTATACTCTTTTATTGGTTTTAGAAAGATTTTGGCCATTATCTTTTCAAATATTCTTCCCATTTTTTTATTCTTCCATCTGGGATTCTGAGAAGAGAGCTCTTCACTGTCTCTTATCCTCCCTTCTATTTTTTTGTTGTTGTTAATTTTTCTCTCTCATTCAGTTTAGATATTTTCTGTTGCCCTGTATTCCAGTTTGCTATTGCTTTCTTCTGTTTTTCTGTGGTCTGCTATTAAGCCTATGAAGTTCTTAATTTCCATATTATAATTTTTTTTTTTTTTTTTTTTTACTTTTAGAATGGCCACTGGATTTTTTTTTTTCTTTCTTTAAGACAGAGTCTCACTCTGTTGCCCAGGCTAAAGTGCAGTGGCACGATTTTGGCTCACTGCAACCTTTGCCTCCTGGATTCAAGCGATTCTCATGCCTCAGCCTCCTGAGTAGCTGGGATTACAGGCGTGTACCACCATACCCAGCTAATTTTGTATTTTTAGTAGAGATGGGGTTTCACCGTGTTGGCCAGGCTGGTCTTGAACTCCTTACCTCAGGTAATCTGCCCTCCTCTGCTTGCCAAAGTGCAAGTGCTGGGATTACAGGCATGAGCCACCGTGCCCAGCCCATTGGATTCTTTTTTTTTTTTTTTTTGAGATGGAGTCTCGCCCTGTTGTCCAGGCTGGCATGCAGTGGCGCAACCTTGGCTCACTGCAACCTTCATCTCCCAGGTTCAAGTGATTCTCTTGCTTCAGCCTCCCGAGTGGCTGGGATTACAGGCACCCGCCACCACGCCCAACCAATTTTTGTATTTTTAGTAGAGACGGGATTTCACCATGTTGGCCAGGCTGGTCTCGAACTCCTGACCTCAAGTGATCTGCCCGCCTTGGCCTCCCAAAGTGCTGGGATTACAGGCATGGGCCACCACACCTGGCTAGGATTATATATATATATATGGACTCCAATAGTTCTCCATAGAAATTTTCTACCTTTTTATCTATTTAATCCCTCCTTTTCTCTATTTTCTTGGACATACTAGTCATTATTTTGAAAATCTCTACCTTAACACTCCATTATCTGATTCAGTTATGTTTGGTGTTTGTTTTGTTTCTATTACCTTTTTTTTCCCCCTTGATTTCTAGTTTTTTGTTTTGTTTTTTAGCATTTCTTGTATTTTTTTACTGGATGCCAGACATTGGATGAAAAATACAAGGGCTGTAACTATTATCTTCTGAAAAGAGTTATATTTTCTTCTGATTGGTAGCTACAGTACCAACATGTCACTCTGTCCTGTCATGGCTGAGTTTTAGGCTTTGTCAGGACTGGTCGATTTCAGTTTGGGTCTTATTACTGGGATACAGTCTTTATTTTTATTATGTGGTACTCCCAGGTTGTGGTTCTTATTCCTTCGTGGGTGACCCTTACTTCTAGGGCATGATCTTTCTGAGTTCTCACTTGAAAACCCAATCAGGTCTTTAGCATCCCGGCTTCTCCTTTCTCCTGGGTTTCTAAAAGACTCACCCTGAATATATTCAACTTAGGAGTTAGTCAACAGCTTGAGGGGGATTGAAGTGCAGACTTTTGAGATCCTTCTTTTTGGTTTCTTCCTTTATTGGGATTTTGCCAATGAAGTCCCGGTTGCTTTGACAACCTCTAATTTTCAGAATTACTTTTGACTAAATATTTTATGATTCTAAACATAGCATCTACTCTGTCAATTCTGAATTATGGTGATACTCAATTCCACCTCAAATCCCAAAGAAAAGAGGGGGGGAAAAAGAAACAAAACTAAGAAGAAACACTGCTTTTGTTTTGTAGCTTTAGGCTTCTACCTATATAATTGACTATTATAAAATCTCATTTGAGTAGGATCTTTAGTAGCCACCTACTTTGACTCTGATTTGATTTATAAATCCCTTCACAACATTCCTCAATAAACACTATGCTTTGCCTGTTTGACTTGGTTAACAGACATGTCTTTATAAACTTGGCTATCCATTTTCCAGTCTGTAGGAAAAGAGAAGCTATAAGTTGGAGAAAAGGCTAGTGGTTGGGTGGTGAGTCATAAGCAATAAGATTTGATGTCAGTGGTGACAGGCCTATTCTCTTATGGTAGATTCCTTGAGCCCTCTGCTGACCACAAAGCTCTGGCTGGCTAGACCACAAATCTGTCTCCCTCAATGACAATTTTTGTAGCTCAATATGGATCCTATTTTGTATGAGTTGCATTTGGAGATTTATTATCTGCTTTATTTGCCTTAGATGGGACAGTGAAATCAACCTAATGTAGTGGAAGGAGGTAGGTATTACATCCTTAATTCCTTGATATACATCCTTTTATTATGTGGTACTCCCGGGATGTGGTTTTTCAGATTTGGAGAAGAATAGTTTAAAAAAAAAAAAAAAAAAAAAAGCTGCAAGGATCAAAAGCACTTGATTTTCTTGCAGGGACAGCTTCCTGTTTTGGTTGAGGAAGGAGCTGCACTTAAAATAACTAGCATAAAGCATGCGTAGGGCTTGCTTTCCAGACAACCTCAATTTAAAATGCATCAAAAGCCAGGTGTGGTGGCTCACATCTGTAATCCCAGCACTTTGGGAGGCTGAAGTGGGCAGATCACTTGAGGTCTAGAGTTTGAGACCAGCCTGGCCAACATGGTGAAACCCCATCTCTTCTAAAAATACAAAAATTAGCTGGGCGTGGTGGCGCACACCTGTAGTCCCAGCTACTTGGGAGGCTGAGATGGGAAGATCATTTGAACCTGGGAGGTGGAGATTGCAGTGAGCCGAGATCACACCACTGCACTCTTAGCCTGGGCAACAGATTAAGACTCTGCCTTAAAAAAAGAAAGAAAATAAACAAAATGCATCAAAATAAAATATTTGAATTTTACAGCACTAGTTCTTTTCATTCATTGACTTTCATTCTCCCACTTTACCACACCTTTAACTATTGGCAAGAATGTGGTGAGTGGGAGAAAGGTATCCTGCCACATAAGTAAGTATATACCTAGAGCCAAGGGGTCAGGGTGTCACAGAGGAGAGCCACATGCTGACGGGCTTGTGTTTGTTCCCACTCACTGACTGTGCAAGCGCCTCTTCCCTTAGCCTTTCTCAGGATGCAGTTCTCCAGGAAGAATCAGCCTTCTGTTGGGCTGCTTTCGGAGCTCTTTGTTGTGGCTTCCTGCCATTGACTTTGCAAGCCCTAAGCATGCTTTATGCTAGTTATTTTAAGTGCAGCTCCTTCCTCAACCAAAACAGGAAGCTGTCTCTTGTGCAAGAGAATCAAGTGCTTTTGATCCTTTCAGCTTTTTTTTTTTTTTTTTTGACTATTCTTCTCCAAATCTGAAGCATATCCATTCTGTTGTCTACAGCCATGAGTGCATTTATGTCAACAGAAAATGCTAAATTTAATGTTTTTAGAAAGTAACCTCTGTGGCTGGACATGGTGGCTAATGCCTGTAATCCTGGCACTTTCGGAGGCCAAGGCAGGTGGATCACTTGAGGCCAGGAGTTCGAGGCCAGCCTGGCCAACACAGTGAAACCCCGTCTCTACTAAAAATAGAGTGGTGGGCGCCTCTGCTAAAAATAGCATGGTGGTGGGTGCTCTACTAAAAATAGAGTGGTGGGCGCCTCTACTAAAAATAGCATGGTGGTGGGCGCCTGTAATCTCAGCTACTTGGGAGGGTGAGGCAGGAGAATCGCTTGAGCCCAAGAGGCGGAGGTCGCAGTGAGCCAAAATCAAGCCACTGCACTCTAGCCTGGATGACAGAGCAAGACTCTCAAAAAAAATAAAAAGTAACCTCTGTGCTTTGTGTAACTTTTTGCTAAATTCCTGTCTTTGTCTTCTTGGAACAGTCTTCTACTTGTTACAGGATCTTCCTATCTTTTGGATTTTATATTAGTTTTAATATAAAACTAATACAGTTTTATATTATATAGCCCACTGACCTGGCTGTTAGCTGACCTCAGTTCCTTGCTGACTTGGTCAGAGCCTTCAGTTTCTTACCTCTAGTAAGAGGTAATGTGTCTCTCCCTAGGCCGAGGCTGTGGCAGCTGGCTTCTCCCAGAGGGAATGATGTGTGAGAGAAGCAGGGAGAGTAAGAATCAGACAAAACTGCAGTCTTTTATACCCATCACTATTGCCGTATTCTCTTGGTCACACAGCCCAACCCTGGTATGATATGGGAGGCTCTGACTCCATGGGAATGGGATATCTGGGCGCCATCTTGAAGGCTAGCTGACACAGATTATTTTTTGTGCGTGTGCCTATAAGAATTTTTTGGCCGGGCACGGTGGCTCACGCCTGTAATCCCACCACTTTGGGAGGGCGAGGCGGGTGGGTCACGAGGTCAGGAGTTCAAGACCAGCCTGGCCAAGATGGTGAAACCCCATCTCTACTGAAATACAGAGGCACGGTGAAATAGCCAGGCACGGTGGCAGGTGCCTGTAATCCCAACTACTTGGGAGGCTGAGGCAGGAGAATCGCTTGAACTTGTGGGGGCAGAGGTTGCAGTGAGCCGAGATCACGCCACTGCACTCTAGCCTGGGCAGCAGAGTAAGACTCTGTCTCAAAAAAAAAAAAAAAAAAATTTTTTTTCTAAGCCAGCATTGAAGTTTATGCTGTAGAATATCCATCAAACTTGAGCTGATTTCTTATTAAAGACCCAGGTTGCACAGATAGGGGTCAGAAGTTTGGATTCGGTTTTGCATTTTCAGTATTTAAAGTCTTGTTTCATCTTGTTCATTCTTGTCTTTCCTTTGATTGTATTAGTAGCTCAGGACAAATAAGAATTTATAATTTTCCAAGGAACTAAGGTTGCTGTTGAGGAATATGGGTTTCAGAGACAAGAGTTTAGTCCTCAAGGCACTGGCTCATTGGTACTAAGCTTCAGGGGTTTGTAGTGTTGTTAGAGCTAATTGGATTTTACAAATAAGCCAAGATTATTAAAAAAAAAATAGATCTAGAGAGTAACACTTTCTGTGCTAAATCCGTTGCATTTGATAGGGATACTAGGCAGTATGCTATGTCCAAACTTCTAAAATTAGGTGGTGGTCTAACGTTGAGGTGAAAATATGTTGGTATATAATGCCAATATCGTGAAGATATACTAAATATTATTTTCTGAGTCTGACATTTACACTGATATACTGATTTATCCCTCATCAATATTGGCCTGGTTTAAGAGAGACTTGTTTGCCTGTACAGACCGGGAGGAAGCTTCAATGAAGGCAAAAATCTAACTGTAATAGGAGCCAAACATTTGTTATTTGAATTCCATTTGGGGACAGGAAAATAACATATTATCAAATAATTATAAAGTCATCATTCTGTTAAATGAATCATATAGGAAAATGCAGTGACCTTAAAACAGAGTCTGGCTCTGTCACCCGGACTGGAGTGGAGTGGCCTGATTTCAACTTGCTGCAACCTCCACCTCACGGGCTTAAGCTGTCCTCCCACCTCAGTCCCTAGAGTAGCTGAGACCACAGGTTTTGCCATGTTGCCCAGGCTGTTCTCAAACTCCTGAGCTCAAGCAATCCACCTGTCTCAGCCTCCTGAAGTGCTGGGATTACAGGCGTGAGCCACCGCGCCTGGCCTGCAGTGACCTTTGGTTGTCATTGTTATACATTATCAAAACAAGTCCAAGTTACAAGAGTATTAAAAGCAATACTTACGGTTTTTAAAAAAATATTACAAATGGTCTCTGCATTTTAACTGCTCATCTAAGTGATTGTCTAGGAATATTTTCTGAATCTCTAATACAGGAAATGAGATTTATTAATACATAAAACCCACTGAAAACAGGGGTGCAAACTCTCTTGTCTGGTACTAAATATGGATTCCTATGTTTTGGGCCCTTGTTTATACCAATTTATTCCATCAGTGAGTCAGCTAGCATTTACTGAATACAGTCATATGCGTTGCTTAATGATGGGGATATGTTCTGAGAAATGCATCCCTGGGAAATTTTGTCATTGTGGAAACATCATAGAGTGTACTTACACAAACCTAGATGGTATAGCTTTCTACACACCTAGGCTATATGGTGTAGCTTGTTAATCCTAGGCTATAAACTTCTACAGCATGTGACTATACTGAATACTGTAGACAATTACAACAGAGTGGTAAGTGTTTGTGTATCTAAACAACAAATAAACAATAAAGAAAAAATAAAACAACAAATAAAAGCTGGTACTTCTGTATAAGGCACTTACCATGAATGGAGTTGCAGGACTGGAAGTAGCTCTGGATGAGTCAGCGAGTGAGTGGTGAGTGAATGTGAAGCCTAGGACATTACTGTATATATACTACTATAGACTTATTAACACTGTACACTTAGCCTATATTTTTTAATTTTTTTCTTTTTTTTACTTCTTTTTCTGTTTTTGAGACAGGCTGTGTTGCTCAGGCTGGTCTTGAACTCCTGGGCTCAAGTGATCCTTCTACCTCATCCTTCTAAGTAGCTGGGATTACAGGTGTGTGCCACCACACCCAGCTTCTCAAAACTTTTCAAATCTTTTATAATAACACTCAGCTTAAAACACAAATACACTGTATAGCTATACAAAAATATATTTTTAACCCATTTATGCCTAGTGCTCCATTATTGGAACACTAAGCTTGTGGGAGTTATTTATATCCTACTGCTCAAGGTCATTGCCAAAGTCTGATTTTTCACAAAAAAATTCACAACTTCTGGCATAAATGGGTTAATATCCTTACTGTATATAAGCTTTTTTAAAAATTGTTTTACTTTTTAAACTTCTTTGTTAAAAGCGAAGACACAGACATATTAGCCCAGTCCTGAACTAGGTCAGGATCTTCAGTTTCACTGTCTTCCACCTCCACATCTTGGCCCACTGGAAGGTCTTCAGAGGCAGTAACATGCATGGATAACAGTGCTGCCTTCTACCTACTGAAGGACCTGCCTGAGGCTGTTTTACAGTTAACTTCTTTTTTACAGAAGGGAATACACTCTAAAATAGTGATAAAAAGCATAGTATAGTCCAGGCATGATAGTGTGTGCCTGTAGTCCCAGGTACTCGGGAGGCTGAGGCAGGAAGATTGCTTGAACCCATGAGTTCAAGACCAGTCTGGACAACATAGCGAGACTCCACTTCTAAAAATATATATAAGAATAAAAATTTTTTAAATGAGGCATACTAAATACATAAACCAATAACATAGTCACTCACGATCACTATGAAGTATTATGTACTGTTTGTAATTGTACGTGCTGTGCATTTATACAGCTGGCAGCACAGTAGGTTTGTGTACACCAGCATCACCACAAAGATTTGGGTAATGCATTCCATTGCCCTAAGGGGGCTACAACATCACTAGGCAATAGGAATCTTTGAGCTCCGTTGTTGTCTTCTGGGACTTCTGTCATATATGTGGTCTGCCTTTGATCAAAATGTTGTTATGCAGTGCGTGACTATACCTACTATATGCCAAGTTCTAAATTGGATTCTGGGAAGCTGATTAAAGAGACAATGATGTGTAGTCTATTGGAAGAGGTAGATAGAGAAACAATTTTTTAAGTGAAATAAATACTGATTTTTAACCTCTGTGGAGGCACTGAATTGATCATTGAAAGCTCTATTTTACTTATTAAAGATATGGTAGCTTATAAAAATTACTTATAGTAAATGGACATGAAAAGGTCATTTGCTTACATCTCTAAATTCATTTTGATGGAAAAATAGTGGAAAAAATCTTTGCAGATACCCTTTTGTTAGTTTGTTTTTTTCATAATAGATAATTGCCACTAAAATTGAAAAATGGCCAGGTCCATTGGCTCAGGCCTATAATCCCAGCACTTTGGGAGGCCAAGGCGGGTGGATTACTTAAGCTCAGGAGTTCAAGATTAACCTGGCCAACATGGCAAAACCTCATCTCTACTAAAAATACAAAAAATTAGCCAGGTGTGGTGGTACACACGCCTGTTGTCGCAGCTACTTGGGTGACTGAGGCATGAGAATCACATGAGCCCGGGAGGCAGAGGTTGCAGTGAGCTGAGATTGTGCCACTGCACTCCAGCCTGGGCAACAGATGAGACTCTGTCTCCAAAAAAAAAAAAACAACTAAAATTGAAAACTACCTCACAGACATAACTCCCATCTGTATCTCAGTGGTTATTATGTAGAAATGTTCAGTAGGTAAACTTGAAAGAAAATGTATTTGGTAATCATAAGGTTGTGTTGCCACCCGCAAAATAATGAAGAAAATACCAACAGAAAGAAAAAGGATTTATTGCTGGCCTGAAGGTTCTTCTGGGCATTTGATCGACAGATTTCTCCATTATAGCTAGTTCCTTTAAAAAAATAAAAAACACTGAAAATATGCAGACCCAAATGCCTTGGCAGCTCTGGTCAGTAACTTGAATCTCAGTTGCACTTAGCACAATTCCTCTGGCTCGGAAGATGTTGTTTTGGAAAGATGAACCTGAAATGACAGCATGAATTATACAGTTGGAAATACTCAGGTTTTTCTGATTTTTTCAGAAGATACTTTGTTTTCCCATTTCTGCCTTACCATGGGAAGGTCCTTAGATGCATTATATCTTTGTCAGTTTAGCCTTGTGACACGTATTTCTGCTATTTTGTTCAATAAGAAAGCCACTCGAAATCTCAGCATTTCATGTCACTTTTAAAGTAGGCTCGGTTCAAACAGAACAACTTGATTGTTTGTATAACCACAACCATATGTGTCTTTCTCTCCATGCTTAAACAAGGTCTGAAATCATGTGTGTCAAAGAGTTGAGATGTAAACATCTCCTCCTCACACATAACCTCTCTGCCATCTTGTTATTTATATCCCCAGTAACACACTTCTTGTCCCCTGACACAAGTACAACCGTCTCCACGTTCTGTTTTGCTCCTGCTCCACAACTCAGGAAGCCAGTGTGATGGAGTTCAGCTTGCAAGAAAAAATTTTAATCATTCAGAAATAATTGTTACATAATTACTTTTCACTGATTAAAAATATTTGTTTACTTGACAAAATTAGCATTAAAAACAGTAATTCTTTGGCAAATTAATAAGTATTTTGGTGATTTGTCATTTTTCACAGATGTTGATAAAATTTAAGAATTACATAGCCGAAATTTGGTCTAATTCAACAAACCACAATTGACTATTTTGATAAGGCCCTATGACGAATGGTATGGGAGAGTGGAGTTTATCCAATCTGACTTTCATTTTATTGATAAGAAAACTGGGGCCCCATTTGTTCTTTTTTTAATTGCTACGTAATACACATATTTATGGGGTATAGTGTGATGTTTCAGTACATGTATACATTGTGTAAAAATCAAATCAGGCTGTTTAGCATATCTGTCACCTCATATATTTATCATTTCTTTGTGGTAAGTATATTTAAAATTCTCTATTCTAGCTGTTTTGAAATATACAATACTGTTAACCATAGTCACTGTGCAATAGAACAGTGGTCCCCAAACTTTTTGGCACCAGGGACCAATTTCATGGGAGACAATTTTTCCACGGACCTGTGGGGGGGTGGTTTCAGGATAAAACTCTTCCACCTCGGATCATCAGCATTAGATTCTCATAAGGAGCACCCACCCTATATCCCTCACATGCACAGTTCATAATTCACAATAGAGTTTGAGCTCCTGTGAGAATCTAATGCCGCCGCTGATCTGACAGGAGGCAGTGCTCAGGCCGTAATGCTCACCCACCCGCTGCTCACCTCCTCCTAACAGGCCATGGACTGGCACTGACCAGTCCACAGCCTAGGGTTTGGGGACCCCTGCAGTAGAACACCAGAACTTATTCCTCCTATTTATCTGCAATTTTGTACCCATTGACCAATCTCTCCCCATCCCCACTATCTCTCCCCTTGCCAGCCTCTTGTAACCACTATTCTACTCTCTGTTTCTGTAAGATCAACTTCTTTAGATTCCACATATAAATGAGATCATGCAGTATTTGTCTTTTGGTGCCTGGCTAATTTCACTTAATGTCCTCCAGGTTCAACCATGTTGCCACATGTGACAGGATTTTATTCTTTTTGTGGCTGAATAATATTCCATTGTTTATATATGTCACATTTTCTTTATCCATTCATCCATTGATGGATGCTTACGTTGATTCCATATATTGGCTATTGTGAATAGTAGTGCTGCTACAAACATGGAAGTGCAGATACCCCTTTGAAGTATTCATTTCCTTTGGATAAATGCCCATTTGTGGGATTGCTGGATCATATGATAGTTCTACTTTTAGATTTTGAGAAACCTCCATACTGTTTTCCATAATGGCTGTACTAATTTACATTCCAGCCACCAGTGTGTAAGAGTTCTCCTTTCTCCACATCCACACCAACTACAGGTGGCTTTTCTAAACTGGACTTTAGGTTGAGACAAAAAGTGTCTTTGACAGTCAGTAGTCCTAATACTATCTGTGAACGCTGTGGACTTAGGCAGTTTGTTTAAGCTTGTTTAAGCTTGTTTAAACTGGGTCTCTCTTTCCGTAGATATAAAATGGAGGGTTAGACTGGATCTTTAAGCTTCTGCCCAGCGTTTAATGTTCTGTTTATTGTGGTTCTAGCCTGTGCTTCGTGAATTCCTGATTCTTCCTGAATTCTGCTAAGCATCAGAATGCAGTCTATACATTCTCAACAGTTTCCCAAAGACATGAAATTAGTATAACAGAAACAGTAGTAGTCCTTTCTTGGAAAATTATCCCCATTTCTGGACCCTATTTTATTGCTGGCTGCAATTAACAGGCTCTTGTACGTCCCATCCTTCCCTCCTCCATCCCTAACCCACAGGCATTAAAAACCTGCTGTTTGTGAAAATGAACACTTCTTTGATAATCTAGAAGAAGGGGTTCCTGTTACCAGAAAATTTAGCTCTTGAACTCGTGGGACCGGGCTTGAAAGCATAGTACTATTATGCTTCAGATTAAGCAGGGTATAGAGAATAAGGAGTGATCACTAAAATTCTGTCTTGAATAAAGATGATGATAGATATCCCAGGGCCCTCTGTGGTTAGTCTCCATTTCTACCGCATTCTGAGGAATTGTGGGTGTTGCGCTTTTTATGTTTCTGGCCTCCCTGCTACTTGCCATTGGTTGGATCACTGGCCAAGAGCTACCGAGAGCTACCATTTTGCTTCAAGATTTTTTCAAACAGCAAGGAACTTTTTTATTTTTTAACAGAGAGCTACTGAAGTTTCCTGAGTTATTACAACCCCCTTATCCTTCCTCCTTAATTCCCCTTTCAATAATTCCCTTTCTTCCCTCTTCCCACAGCAGTTCTTTGGCTATTGGGCCTGTTTTCATTGAAATCATCTTCCTGTGGCAGAGGGAAAATGAGTAGAGAAGAACAGTTGACTGTGTCCAAGTGATAGCTGCTGAGGAAAAGCCTGGTCCTTCCCCAGAGGAGTCTGTCCCTATAGGACTTCCCTCCATAATAGCTGTGCTTCCATCAGCTCTAGAGGATGGCTTAGCCCCCTTCGGGGGTACAACGCATTTCACTCTCACTTGGCTCACAGCCATCACCACAGTCCATGCTGTGAGTGCGTTGATGGTTCTGCCGCCGTGCTGTGTGCATCTCTGCTGCTTTAATGCTGGGAAACTCCATGGTTATGCCCCAACTATCTTGGCGATGTTCCGAATCAGACATAGATAATACCTATTAAAGGTATTAATAGGCCGATAATACCTAGTAAAGAAGAGCTGGGAGATAACCTCTGAGTAGATTAAATCAACTAAAAAACACTAGCCCCCTCCCATTTTCAGACCGATTTTATTTCTTTTAAGTGGGAAAATAGTTGAAGTGGGATGAAGTAGAGCTAGCTTATTCTACTCTTTTTATATTTCTATGTCCTTTCTTTTCAACCTCTGTTTAACAGCACTTTATTACTTGGTTTTTTTGTTTTGTTTTTTTGAGATGGAATCTCACGTTGTCGCCCAGGTTGGAGTGCAGTGGCATGATCTCGGCTCACTGCAACCTCCACTTCCCGGGTTCAAGCAATTCTCATGTGTCAGCCTCTCAAGTAGCTGGGATTACAGGCACCTGCCACCAGGTCCGGCTAATTTTTGTGCTTTCATTAGAGATGGGGTTTCACCATGTTGGCCAGGCTGGTCTCGAACTCCTCACCTCAGGTGATCTGCCCACCTCAGCCTCCCAAGGTGCTGGGATTATAGGCGTGAACCACCACGCCCAGCCTCACTTTATTACTTTTAAGAATATGCTTCAAAATAGTTTGTAAAGAAGATTTTAATAGGGAGCATTTATATGAAATATAATAGTGACATATAGTATAGCATAGAGCAGAGTCTTGAGTCTTTGTATCTTTTTCTTTTTTTCTTTTGCATATTTAATTTATGTGATTCCCAACAGTTGTGTGATTGTGGTCAGAGCCCTGTCTGTGGGATGCTGGGTAGAATGAGATTGTAGAGAGCGCTTTGTTTTCTTGTAATTGAAGTGTTTGGGGTGAGAATATGTGAGTCATAGAAATCTGTATAGTAAATATTACTCTAAAAAGGGAGCCATCAGGATCTGGGAGAATTTGCTAAAGGAAAACTAAGAAAGGAAAAAAGGCCAGGTACAGTGGCTCACTCCTGTAATCCTAACACTTTGAGAGGCCAAGGCAGGAGGACCTGAGGCCAGGAGTTCAAGACCAACCTGGCCAACATAGTGAAACACCGTCTCTACTAAAAATACAAAAATTGGGCCGGGTGCGGTGGCTCACACCTGTAATCCCAGCACTTTGAGAGGCCATGGCAGGTGGATCACAATATCAGGAGTTTGAGACTAGCCTGACCAACATGGTGAAATGATGAAACCCCGTCTCTACTAAAAATACAAAAATTAGCCAGGCGTGGTGGTGTGCACCTGTAATCTCAGCTTCTCAGGAGGCTGAGGCAGGAGAATCACTTGAACCCAGGAGGCGGAGGTTGCAGTGAGCTGAGATTGCACCATTGCACTCCAGCCTGGGTGACACAGGGGGACTCCGTCTCAAAAAAAAAAAAATTGGCCAGGTGTGGTGGTACACACCTGTAATCCCAGCTACTTAGGAGGCTGAGGCATGAGAATCACATGAACACAGACGGCAGAGGTTGCAGTGAGCTGAGATCGTACCACTATGCTCCAGCCTCTGTCTCAAAAAAAAAATGGGGGGTCGATGGGGGGAGCGGGAGCCAGTATATAATTGAGTATCTCTCATGTATACATATTAAGGCTTTTGACCATTACTAAATTCTCCCAGCAGCTCTCTGAGAATACTGTAATTCTGGTTTTGCTGATTAGAAAACCAGACACAAAGAGGTAAAGTCACCTTGTTCTAGGCCACATAGGTGGGAATTCTGAGTCAGGACTGGAGACAATGATTTATTTTTAATATCTCCTGTAATGTTAATCTCATAACTCAGGGCATAACTCTTTTACCATTTTGGAATATATCATTTCATTCATATGATAAAGACAGTCACTGTAGCTTCCCCCTCACCTGCAGCTTCACTTTGTGCAGTTTTAGTTACCTGTGGTCAACCATCGTCCAAAAATATTAACTGGAAAATTCTAGAAATAATCCACTCGTAAGTTTTAAATTGTGCACTATTCTGGGCAGTGTGATGAAATGTCAAGCCGTCCTGCTCTGTGTGACCCTGGACAGGAAGCCTCCCTTTGTCCAGCATATCCACGCTGTATGACTTCCGCCCCTTTAGCCACTCAGCAGCCATCTCACTTACTAGATCAACTGTCTTGGTATCAGGGTGTTTGTGTTCAAGTAACCCTTCCTTTACTTAATAATGGACCCAAAGCCAAGAGCAGTGATGCTGGCATTCTGGGTTTATTTTATTAGTAGTGTTGTAAATCTCTTACTTTGCTTAATTTATAAATTAAACATGATCATAAGTACATATCTATAGGGAAAAAATGGTATATGTAGGGTTCTGAACTATCCTGCATTTCAGGTATCCACTATGGTTCTGGAAATGTATCCCCTGTGGAGAAGGGGTTACTACTGTGTATGTCAAAATCACCCTGTGTGAAATGTTATATCCTACCCTTTCCTCAGTTTAATGTTGTTTTGAAAGAATTTTCTCACATTACTTGAAAACGCTTAGGAAACCATTTTTAGTGACTGTAGTATTTTACCAGTTAGATATGCCATGGTTTACTTAACCATGTTCCTAATTGTTGGGTGCTTATATTGGATCTAAGTTTTGCTGTTATTTGTAGTGCTGCGATGGGTGACTGTGCACAAACCCTTGCCTGTACTTTTGTGTATTTCCCTAAGGATAGATTGCTGCAAAAAAGAACCACTGAGTGTGAGACTGTAAATATTTGGAAGGCTTTCAGTCTATTTCCATATTGCTTTCCTGAAAGATTGAACCAGTTTATACTTCTGTAAGCAACAGTGTTTGAGAAGATCTCTTTACTTTTTTTAACATTGACCTTTGTCATTTCTTAAACTTTACTAGTTATTTTGGTAACCAGCTTGTTTTTATAATTTGAATTTCTTTGCTTCTCAGTGAAATAATAGTTTCTTTTATAGGAGTATTAACCATTTGTTAAGAACCACTATTTTAGTCCAAAAGAAAGGTATATAAGAAGAAAACTGCACAATTCCAGTGGGAAGGACTTGGGGTCAGGGTCCCTGATATGTTAGAAGGTTGAACTTTTTGTTGTTGGTTTTTCCCCTTCTTAAAAAGTCCACATTGCTTGAATGTTGCAATCTTGGTCAAGGCCAGCAATTAATCCTAGGGACGATGCCACTGTCTTCTCCTGGTGCTGGTCCTTTCTGACAGGAGGGAACATGGTACTAGGGCTGAGTGCTTGAATGCTTGCACATAGGACCCAGAAGGTGCACATATAACCGGGGGTTCATTCCTTGAGTGATATCTTTGTGAGATGACATTTTGTTGTTGTTTGTTTGTTTTATAATGAGGAATCAAAGTGGGTATTCTAGGAAGATCCAGTGTTTCCCTACTTTCACTTTGCATTACACACAATCCAGGGAGTGACTCAGAATCCAGTGCTGTCCTGCCTCTCCCAGTTGGCTGACACCATTTTCTTGACTGGAGCCTTAGTTTTCTAGACATATATTCTAATGATGGAACATTTTGAAATGCAGATTATTTTTGAGTTTACTGAATTTTTTAATAACACAGCTGCTGTCCCTAAATTGCCATCTTTTATATTATAAGGTTTAGTTGCATTAGAAATAGCTCTCCCAACCCCACTCCCCCAGTGCTCAGAACGCTGAACCCCGTACTACACTTGGAAAAAGATTGGATGTCCTAAAGCATTGGTTGTGTAATTGTGGGTTGGCTTTCACCCACTGAGCTTTACTTCCTCCTGTGATAGTGAAATACAAGCTGGCAACAGTAATTAGATCTCAGAAAAGCTTGTCACAAAGCACCACAGACTAGAGAAACTTGTAAGCTCTTTTTGCACTGGCTGAAGTTTTTGAGTACCACTACCTTCCATCTGTAGAGTGTAGTAACCTTAGACAGGTAGTGCTTTTCTTCTGTGCATTAATTTTAATTAAGCAATGACACCTACTTTCTTTTCCACTCAGATCTGCAGGTAGCTAAACTTATCAGGTGAGTGCTTTCCCACCTTTGATCATTGATACTGCTTGGAATGTACTGGAAAAAGAGCAGCAAGCAGAAAACCTCCCATTTCCACAAGCTGCTGACTAACCCAGAATTGCTAGATTTTGTGAAGCAAATGAATGCTATAAAGGAAGTCAGAAAGATCAGGGAAGATGTCCCTAGGACATGGTCAGGCCAAACCTTGAAAGATCAAGTGATGTTACAGAGGTACAATTATGAGAATATATGTAACTCAAGACTTACATATGTGATAAGTAGTGCATTGCTCTTTGCCATCTACAAAGGATTTTCTTTTTTTTTGAGATGAAGTCTCGCTCTGTCGCCCAGGCTGGAGTGCAGTGGCGCGATCTCCGCTCACTGCAAGCTCTGCCTCCTGGGTTCACGCCATTCTCCTGCCTCAGCCTCCCGAGTAGCTGGGACTACAGGCGCCCACCACCATGCCCAGCTAATTTTTTTGTATTTTTAGTAGAGACGGGGGTTTCACTGTGTTAGCCAGGATGGTCTCGATCTCCTGACCTCGTGATCCGCCCTCCTCGGCCTCCCAAAGTGCTGGGATTACAGGCATGAGCCACTGTGCCTTGCCAGGATTTTGTTTTTAATTCTCACAGCAATTCTGCAGAGAGAGATAGTGGGAGGTTTAATGCTTTGTTCAACATAATTTACTGTTAAATAGCCATCCATTGGCAGAAAATCTGAACTGCTGTGTTTTCCTTCTTGTGTCATTCATGATTTCAGTCCTGAAGAGGAGCCCACTAGAGCCCAGCAGGAGAGGAGAGTGGGAGAATCCCTCACCCAGAAGTTCACAGTGGTATCATTTAGTGACACTCAGGATGTCTTCAGTTACTGTTAGAATTTAAAGTTAGGTTCATCCCTGTGAGGTCCAAGAAAATACAAAAATAAAATAAGGGTCTACCAGTATTAAACATACTCAGTAATTACTTTTGAAAGGAAAGGAGTTAGTGGAAAAAAATGGAAGAACCATAGCAAAACCAAAATAAATATATGTAGATATATTGCCGGACGTGGTGGCTCACACCTGTAATCCCAACACTATGGGAAGCCGAGGCAGCCAGATCACTTGAAGTCAGGAGTTCAAGACCAGCCTGGCCAACATGGTGAAACCCCGTCTCTACTAAAAATACAAACATTAGGCCGGGCACAGTGGCTCACACCTGTAATCCCAGCAGTTTGGGAGGCTGAGGTGGGCGGATCACCTGAGGTCAGGAGTTCAAGACCAGCCTGGCCAACATGGTGAAACCCTATCTCTACTAAAAATGCAAAATTTAGCCAGGCATGGTGGCACATGCCTGTAGTCCCAACTACAGGGAGGTTGAGCCAGGAGAATCACTTGAACTCAGGAGGCAGAGGTTGCAGTGAGCCATGATTGTGGCACTACACGCCTGCCTGGGTGACACAGCGAGACTCCGTCTCAAAAAAAAAAAAAAAAATTTTATATATATATATATATATATATATACACACACACACACACACACACACACACACAAAACATTAGCCGGGCATGGTGTTGTGCGCCAGTAATCCCAGCTACTTGGGAGGTTGAGGCAGGAGAATTGCTTGAACCCAGGAGGCGGAGGTTGCAGTGAGCCGAGACTGTACCACTGCACTGCAGCCTGGGTGACAGAGTGAGACTCCATCTCAAAAAATATAGACAGACAGATAATGTTAGATAACTGCATAATTATTATATGTGTGTATTACTATATAAAGCAATCACTTTCAGAAGGAATAGTGTGTTAAAAAAGGTAATGAAAGATTTTAAAACAAAACACTTCATGAGACAAGAAGTTAGAACAATTATGGCAAACTAAAAGAAAAAGCTAGGAATGGGATCGAATACAGCCAAGTATTTCCTGCAGTTTTAAAACCTCTACTCCCCATTTTGGGTTTCTGGCCACAGATTATGTAATATTTTTCATTACTTGAACTGGAATTACAAAGATGGATACAGAAGGTGGTCTGATAAGTCGATTGGGTCCTGCTCCTTGTATGTCTAGGTCCAAACCAAAATGAGTCAATATTTGGACAAGATATCAGCCATCCAGAGCTTATAGGCAGGTAAAGGAGATGGCCCATTATTACAGGGATTTCAAACCAGGCTTTGTATTCTCTTACCCTGGCACTGCCAATTATATTTATTTATTGGAAAATGATAACCTTAGAGTTAAGCTATATGCTTATAAAAGAGGCACTGCTTATATGGGTTCTATCATGTCCAGGTTTACATTGCCCATTAGAAAACAGGACACCTGGCTGGGTGCAGCAACTCATGCCTGTAATCCCAGCACTTTGGGAGGCCAAGCAGGGGAGGATCGCTTGAGCCCAGGAGGTCAAGGCAGCAGTGAGCTATGTTCATACCACTGCACTAGACACCGTCTCAAAAAAAAAAAAAAAAAAAAAGTGTTGGGGGGAGAGAGAGAGAGAAGAGGAGGGGAGGGGAGGGGAGGGGATACCTGATCAGACTCCTCTGAAGAGGGAATTGAAAAGTTTGTCACAAGCCCTGAGTTATGCTGATCTAACAGAGAATTGTTAGATCAGAGAATGCAAAGTAACCTACTGCACTTAGCCCTTCAGTCTTTGTCCTAGCTATAGGCCATTAAGTTGAATAGTGCCGGGAATTGTTCTTGACTTAAGAATATAATGGTCAAAAAGGACAGGCAAAGTTGTTTCCCTTCTGGAACTTACACTTTAATGGGGGAGATAGACAATAAGCAAGTAAAAGTAATTGAACAAGGCAATTGCAAATACCACCCTCGGTGAGCTCTTGAAACACAAATTATTTCACCTGCATTCCACAGATAGACAGGTGAATGTTTGCCTTGATAAATGCATAAAAATGACTGAACTTTTGAGGTCCACTGGGCTTTTGTTTGATATTTACTGCCAGTGAATTTTCCAGCCTGCAAATCTCTTAGAACTTCTAAATACATTTTTTTTTCTTTTAGGTTGCAGAGAACACATCTTAGAAGATGAAAAACCTGAATCTATCAGTGAGACTACTGACTTGGCTCTACCACCTGAAATGCCGATTTTGATTGATTTCCATGCTCTGAAAGACATCCTTGGACCCCCGATGTATGAAATGGAGGTGATTCATTCTTTTTTTTTCTTTTTGCTCCAGTCAATGAAAGGAACACTTTATTGAGACCCCAGGGCCGTAGGGCCTGGGCAGGAGGCTGCCCTTTGGGGAAGGAAGAGCCTTATTCGACCTTCTTTTTGGGACGCAGGTTGGTGGTGTGGCCGCACTTCTTGCAGCAGTTGACAGCATGGGGGCGCAGGCGAGCACAGCTCTTGTGGCAGATCATCTTGTTGCAGTTGTATTTCTGGGCAAGGCGGCAGAGGGAAGGCTCCGTAATGCCACCTCGCAGGCGCAGCATCAGGCGCAGGGTGGACTCTTTCTGGATGTTGTAGTCTAAGAGTGTGTGGCCATCCTTCAGCTGTTTGCCCTCAAATATCAGACACTGCTGGTCAGGTAGGATGCCCTACTTGTCTTGAATTTTGGCTTTGACATTCTCAGTGGCATCACTGGGCTCGACCTCAAGGGTGATGGTCTTGCCTGTGAGGGTCTTCACAAAGATCCACATCTCAGCGTCTGCAGCTTGGCCAGTCTCGCTCCATTCTCATTTTTTTGTTGGTACTCACTGGTTTACTCAGGTGGTTGCTTAACAGAGAAGTAAAATTGGGTGTTTCCAGAGGCTGAATTTTGCCTTAAGATGGAAACTTTATTTCTATATGGTATTGTGTTTTAGTGCTTATTGTGTGATAATATGACTTGCCAGGAGCCAGAAATCCCAGCCATATCCTCTTTTAGAACCCCAGTCTCATTTTATTCTCTACCATTCAGTTCCATTTTAAGAACAATGCCTCTGACTCTTCTTCTTAGAAAAGTTACATATTCTTATGTGTACTTTAAGGAGGGATTTCTTTGTGCTATCAAGGGCTTGGGGGAAGAGGCGGGGAATCAACCTGATACAGGTCTGAAAACAAGAGCATAGCTTAGCTTCAGACTGTGCTAGTGCCACCCAGATGACGTCTTTCAGGAACCTATTGTTCCATTGTTAATAGTTCCTTTAGGGTTAAACCCACAAACCCACATGCAGGTCTAGCCCTATTTTCATCTTTCCTAACTATACCTCACAACAGAAGGCCTGGGTGTCAAGACTGAGTTGAAGCAGCTGATGGAAATAGATGTTAGACTATAACTGCTAAGGGCATTGTGAAATAATTTATAGGTGCTTAGAGGAGCTTTCATAGGTTGGTTACTATAAACATGTATTATACTACTGAATTTAGCTTTATCATCACCTCCTTATCAGTTTAAGGAAAAAATATTTTCAGAAAATAAATCTGATAAACTGTGTAAAAGATAATCTCTCCATCTAACATTTGAAATCATTCCCAGTAGATATGGTTTTCCTCAAGTTCTTACAACTGAGCAGATGAGAAATAGCCCCCAAGCCTGTCTTGTTTATCCATTTAAACTCTAAACTGGTCATTAAAGCTAATGAGCCTCTCTACAGAGCTCTCAGTTACAAGAATAGAACTTGTTTACTCTTGACAGTAAATCTGGACTTGAACAATAGAATCAGAAGCATTGTTTTGATTATTTGAATTCTTAAGATATCATGGATTTGAATTTTGAAGTGTTGAAAGAACTTGAGCAAAACATTGTTGATTGAGAAAGTGAACAAAACCTGCTTTCTCCTTCTGGGAGGATCCAGTGACTTTGTGAGTAAAGACGCAAACAGGTTTTGACTCCTGCATGGCCGATGGCCTTTTTCTCTAGGCTTTCCAGAAAAGTACATTCCAACAGTTCTTTGAGGATTTAAACTAGAGCAGCAAATAAAGACAAAAGATTAATGCATGTCTCTGTTGCATATACCCCTCTCTCCCAGCCATTCCTGCTGATGTTAAGTTTGGAAGCATTGTTGACATTCCTGGAGCATTAGCAAAGAAAGAGCCAAGAGAACAGAAATGAGAAATTTTATAAACACTGCTTACCAGTTATCGTTGTTAGCATCGGAGAACCTTATTTTCGTTGTAGCATGTGAGCTTTACATAGTAACACTTTTACCAACATGAGTCTGCAGAAAGACTCCAGTAGGTATTTTGTCTTTTATAGATAGCATCTTAGAATGGAAGATGTGTGTCACGTGCGTCCGTGTGAAGAGACCACCAAACAGGCTTTGTGTGAGCAACAAGGCTGTTTATTTCACCTGGGTGCAGGTGGGCTGAGTCCGAAAAGAGTCAGTGAAGGAAGATAGGGGTAGGGCCA
Source organism: Nomascus leucogenys (assembly GCF_006542625.1). NCBI lineage: Eukaryota > Metazoa > Chordata > Mammalia > Primates > Hylobatidae > Nomascus > Nomascus leucogenys. The sequence continues at coordinate 71,895,500 of NC_044382.1, read as the reverse complement.
TTTCATAGGATTTGGGTGGGTAGTGGAAAATTACAGTCAAAGGGGGTTGTTCTCTTGCTGGCAGGGGCGGGGGTCACAAGGTGCTCAGTTGGGGAGCTTCTGAGCCAGGAGAAGGAATTTCACTAGGTTAATTGCTCAGTTAAGGTGGGACAGAAACAAATCACAATGGTGGAATGTCATCAGTTAAAGCAGGAACCAACCATTTTCACTTCTTTTGTGATTCTTCACTTGCTTCAGGCCATCTGGATGTATACATGCAGGTCACAGGGGCTTAGCTTGGGCTCAGAGGCCTGACATGGTGTTTGAGTGTTGGGAACATTGTGTTCATTTTTTTCATACTTGAAAGTGAGAACTCACCCTGTAGCTGGGGGTCTGTCTCTACCTATAGTGGTCTGATGACCACCAGCCCCAAATTACTTAACCACACAGTCTACCTCTGCTTTTGCATCTATAAAATTAAGATTTATGGAACATTTCTTTCTTGTCCATGAGGGCTGTCACTGTGCTAGGAGTGTAATTCCATTTTACATACAAGGGAAAAAGTTTAACGAGATTAAATGAATTGTACAAATTCACATAAGTGGCAGTTGTTAGAGTTAGGATTCAGACTCAGATCAGCTTATTCCAAGTCCATTATTCTTTCTACCCTTCTACAGTACCCTGTCAGGCCAAGATAATTCCTGCCCTTGGCTGCTAGAAGAGAGTGGCAGTGATGTATTAGAGTTTTTTTAAAAGGCATCTGCTCTACATCAGATTCTCATTCATATTCTTACCAACTCTAGTGCTCTGTTTTGGAATGGGAGAGGCTGGGCTCAACTTGTTGACCACTCCCATTTTTGTATCTCTTGGCTATCAGGCACTGTGTAAGGCCCTCCACAAGTGATCATTTAATCCTCAGTCATGGTTGTCTTTCCAGTAACAGTTGAGGAAACAGGCTTAGAGTATTTAAATAACTTGAGAGAAGACACAACTTATGCCAGAAATGAGATTTGGTTCTAGACCTGACCAACTCCAGACCTAGTGCTCTGTTTATTACTCTAGAAAAACATCACAGGCAACCTGAGCAGGGCCTCTGTTCGTTGCAGAGAGCTCACAGGTGGACCTGAGCAGGGCCTGTGTTCGTTGCACTTCACAAGTGGCCAGTCTTATTTCTCTACTTCTTTGTGCTTTCCTAGGCAAAGAATCTGAAGAGAGAGGTTATACTAGGAATATTGGAATACATGTTGAGGTGTTCCCAAGATGTTATAAGATACCTTTCGTTTGTTTGTTTTTACTTTTTGAGGTGAGGTCTCACTCTGTCACCTAGGCTGGAGTGCAGTGGCATGATCATAGCTCACTGCAACCTCCACCTCCTGGGCTCAAGCTATTCTCCCACTTCAGCCTCCTGAGTAGCTGGGACCACAGGCGTGTGCTACCATACCCAGCTAATTTTTTCTGTATTTTTTTGTAGAGATGGGGTTTCACAGGGTTGTCCCAGACTGGTCTCAAACTCCTGAGCTCAAGCCATCCACCTGCCTCAGCCTCCCGAAGTGCTGGAATTACAGGCATGAGCCACCAAATCCAGCCGATACCTTTTTTTTGTCTAAAGGACTGTATTCTCCCTTAGGGTAAATTACAGTCTAGGGTCTGTGGTTTCTTCTAGAAAGAATTTGATTCATTTAATAAATACCTATTAAGGACCTAACATGTGCTTCTGGCAACACAGTAGTAAACAAGCAAGGCATGATGTCTGCCTTCATGGATCCCACTTTAATGCAGGAAAAAAATAGACAAGTAAACAAATAATCACAAATTGAAGTTGATGCTATCGAGAAAACAAACAGGGTGATACTGAGGTAGACAGTAACTACTCTAGCTATCTCTGAGGTCTGTTTTAGAGGTAGAAGTAGACATGCTGATGGGAAACATTTGCGGAATGAAGGTAACAGTTATCAAAAGGTTTCTGGCCAGAGTGACAGGGCATGTGTGTAGTAGTGCCATTTACTGAGATGGGGAAGACTGGAGGAGGGAGATGGGGAAAGAGTGTTGCAAAGAAAACGGAGAGCTCTTTTGAACACATTACAGTTGAAATATCCAGGCTGGGCGCGGTGTCTCATGCCTGTAATCCCAGCACTTTGGGAGGCTGAGGCAGGTGGATTGCTTGAGTCTGGGAGTTCAAGACCAGCCTGGGCGACACGGCAAAATCCCTTCTCTACAAAAAATACAAAAATTAGCTGGGTGTGGTGGCTCACGCCTGTAGTCACAACTACTTGGGAGGCTGAGGTGGGAGGATCACTTGAGCCTGGGAGACGGAGGTTGCAATGAGCTGAGATCACACCACTGCACTCCAGCCTGGGTGACAGAACAAGACCCTGTCTCAAAAAAATAAAAGTTAGAAATATCTGCGAGGCATAGAAGTAGAGACATTTGGACATGCAGATCTATTGCTTAGAGGAAATACCCAAGATGGAGATTTTAGAGTTGTTAGAAAATAGAGGCTATTTAGAGCTCCAGATATTGAGGCTTTCACATCACCTAAGAAAAAAGGATACATTTTTAAAAAGCAGGTAGTCTAGAAGCAAGCCCTGAAGAACAGCATTATTTAGGGATCATATAGAGAGAAGAGGAGCCAACAAAGAAGTCAGGAAAAACAGAAAGGGACTGGGAAGGAACAAGCCTTCAGGGAAGAGGAAAACCAGGATATTGTGGTGCCATAGAGACAGAAGAGGAGAGTATTTCAAGAAAGAGGGGACATCAAAATGTGTTTACTGTTTGAGAGATCAAAGAAGATCAAGGTCAGAACAAATGTGTATTGGACTTGATGGCATGAAGGTTGTTGGTGACCTTGAAAGAGATTTTACAAGGAAGTAGTTGTGGGGATGGTAGAAATTGGCGTATGTTGAAGAGAGAATGGGAGGCGAGCAAGTAGAATTAGTGTGTAGGCAGCTCTTTAGAAGTTTGGCTGTAAACAATTGCAGAGAAATGAGGCAGCTAGAAGAGAATATGGATGTCAAAGGGAGAACGTTTTCAAAATAGTAGCTGCTGCTAAGAGTAATCCAGTAGAGAGCACAGGACTGATGTTGCAGGACAGAGCAGTGGTACGATAGAAACAAAGTCTCCAAGAAAGTGAGAGGGGGTGGGACCCAAAGCACCAGTGAGGAAATGGCTTTTGATGGGAGAAGGGATACCTTTTGCAGGGTATTATGTAGAAAGGGACAAGAATATTGAGTTATTTATAAGGAAAAGATTATAATGATGGGGCTAACGTGTGTGAGCTGCACAAGAGAGAAGTGAAGCTAGGGCAGAGCTGCTGTATGATGGGAACGTGCTGGAGTTCATGGCTTGAGTACAGGCGAGCTAGAAGGATAAGAAACGATGGTCAGGGGTTTCAGAGGTAGTATGGTTTCTGTTGGTGATAAGTACCTGGAAGAGGGTGGCTGAGTTCAGGAGGCATTTAAAGAACTGAGAAGCCAGGTTCTGGGTGAGCATCATGTGTTCACTGAAGGCACCCAGGGTGATAGGGGCTGGGGCAGAAAGGAAGGAGCAGAGTTTAGAATCTTCCTGAATGTCAGAGACAGTGAAGAGAGAGTCAGGATGGTAAAGCCAGCTGCCATAAGCAGGGGCTCAGAAGGGTAGAAGAATAAGGCTGAAAGTTGCAAGGCGGCCTCTTACTGACTAAATTATAAACTCAGTCTCCATGAGCTTGATGTCTTCCTCTGATAAATGGTGATAAGCATGTGCACGTTATCACAGAGTTCGAATTTGGTGAGTCAGTGTACCCACTGCATTGCCCAGTAATACTAAAAAAGAATAAACAAATACTGATTTCCGCAACTACCATACTCCCTAAAAACAGAGACCTATCCCCAATCACCAAAAAATCCCCATTGTTTTTCTAATCCAAATTTTGTACATATTTAATAACCTTATACCACCACTTACTATTTTTTTTACTTTCATTGAAGATGAATCTACAAAAATATATTAACGTCAAAAAATGTTACTGACCTAGCAAACTGGCAGTTGGGAAGTAAGGTAAGAAGGCACACTTATTAATTAATAATATCTCTTTAGTATTCCCTAAACAGATTGAAAAATGGTGGATTAGTTCATTCTTGCGTTCCTATAAAGAAATACCTGAAACGAGGCACAGTGGCTCACGCCTGTAAATCCCAGCACGTTGGGAGGCCAAGGTGGGCGGATCGCTTGAGTTCGAGACCAACCTGGGCAGCAAAGTGAGACCCGGTCTCTACAAAAAATACAAAATATTACCCGGGAGGCTGAGGAGGGATCCACCTGAGCCCAGAAGGTTGAGGCTGCAGTGAGCTGTGATCACACCATTGCACTCTAGCCCAGGTGACAGAGTGAAAACTCTGTCTCCAAAAAAAAAAAAAAAAAAAAAAGAACTACCTGAGATTGGGTAATTTATAAAGAAAAGTAGCTCACGGTTCTGAAGGTTCTACAGGAAGCATAGCTCCAGCATTAGGCCAGGTGCATTGGCTCACACCTGTAATCCCAGCATTTTGGGAGACCAAGGGCAGGCGGATCATGAGGTCAGGATTTCGAGACCAGTCTGGCCAATATGGTGAAACCCCATCTCTACTAAAAATACAAAATTAGCCTGGTGTGGTGGCGCACACCTGTAGTCTCAGCTACTCAGGAGGCCGAGGCAGAAGAATCGCTTGAACCCAGGAGGCGGAGGTTGCAATGAGCTGAGATCGTGCCACTGCACTCCAGCTTGGGACACAGAGCAAGACTCCATCTCAAAAATAAATAAATAAATAGCTCCAGCATCAGCTTCTGGGGAGGGCTCAGGAAACTTAGTCTTGGCAGAAAGTGAAGGGGGAGCAGGCATATCATGTGGCCAGAGCAGGAGCAAGAGTGCAGGAGGGGAGGTGGCCACACACTTTTAAACAACCACCTCCCACAAGAACTCACTCACTATTGCAAGGACAGTACCAAGGAGATGGGGCTAAACCATTCATGAGAAATTTGCCTCCATGATCCAGTCACCTCCCACCAGGCCCCACCTCCAACACTGAGGATTATAGTTCAACATGAGATTTGGTGGAGACACAGATCCAAACCATATCAAATGGGTTCTAGGAACTTAGCCTCGATTTCAAATTTAGGAACAGTATCATAGGTCACCTTTTCAAAATACATAAAGTTTCCTACAGAAACAAGATCAATTAAGTGTATGTTTTAAAAATAAAATAAAAATAAAGGTTACTACAAAAAAAGTGGGGAGGAGCAGGAGTGGGTGCAGGTGTCCCCAGGAAGCCTAGGCATAGCTCACACTGCAGGTGCTATCACGGCGAGACTCAGAACTGCCCCGAATCCGAGTAGGTGGGCCTGGGTACTTCCTCAGTCCCTGGCTGTGCCCTTTCACTCTGTCACTGGGAGACAGAATCCTGAGTTTTCTGCTTCAGGGAGCCTGCATGGAAAGAGTAGGTCACTGCCGGAAATCAGGCTGGCTTTAGGAAAAGGAATGGACATTAGGCACCTCCAGAGGGACAAAGGACAATATACCTGGTTGGGGACAGGATTCTGTCATTTGATTATTCCTGACTCATGTTTTCAGGTAGTCCCCCACCTCATATAAAAGCCTCAGTGTTGGCTTCTGACCATGGTATATGAAAAGCCCTTGTCTAAAGGTTACTGCCCTGAGAAAATAATAAAGGAAGAAGAGGATAGACATGAAGACACTTTAAAGCCTCTTGAATAGAATGCATCCAGAAGCGAATTCCAGGAGATTCTGTCATCATGCTTGCCTTTCAAGCAAACAAAATTAGCTGCTAGAACTGAGAAAGAGTGTAAACACCAACTAAATGCCTCAAAGAATCACGGTAGTAAATTACTTCTCCGTGTTGCTCCATATAAACCTGCTGTGCCACCTGTTGAAGGCAGCACTGATGCATGTTCAGTCTGGTCCAAGGTCCCAACAGGAATCCGTTGTGCCAAGAAAGGCCCTACTGGAAGGATTGGAGAGCAGCTGGTTCTCAGCAATGCAAGCATCAGGCCAGGCTGGGGCTGCTTAATGCTGCTTAAGAGATGACAGTGGTGGACCCCAACACCTCTCCAAGGGATGTGGAATCTGCTCTTCCCATTTCTGAATGCTACCGAAACAAATCTACAGCTAGAAGAATCAAATATTCATGAATTCAAGACTTGGGATCTCAGTACTAAGACTTTAAAGTTGCCAGATGGATCGCTTCTGTGGTGATAGCCCTGGCAGGAGCATTCAAAGTGCTCTATGAGCTACAAGAGAAACCATTTGATGGTGTGAACACCACTACAGAGCAACCTGCACACCACAGCAATTTGACAGCTCAGGTTCTGTGTCTCACGTGGCGCCATGCTTGTCCTTGGAAAGAAGGCCTACAAAATTCTTCATATCTCCATTCCTTGACATCTGCTGGCAAACTCCCACTCATATTTTAAGACTCAGCCTCTCCTGTGACACCTGTACCTTCTCTCCAGACAGGGAGGGACCCTTGCCTCTTCAGAGCTCCCCACACTGGAGTATAACTGCTCCTGTGTCTGATGCCCTTAGTCTCTCAGTGCCAGGAGGAATTCATGCTTATGTCCCCATGGCCTGTAACAGAGCCTGCATCAGGATGCTTGGTAAAGGACTGTTGAATGAATGTCAAATATGGGTCCCTCTGATGGGTATGTACGCGTTGGTCTAGGATTGGAAGGGTCATAAAGAGTTGTGCATACTTACAATTTCAATCAAATATCACTATTTTTAGTTAAGAGGGAAGAGTAGTGTGAAATTGGCAATAATCAGATACTCCAAATGTTCTTTAAAAACTAATAGCATTGATGTATTAAGAATGCAATCGGCCGGGCACAGCAGCTCACACCTGTAATCCCAGCACTTTGGGAGGCCGACGCAGGTGGAACATGAGGTTAGGAGTTCCAGACCAGCCTGGCCAAGATTGTGAAACCCCCATCTCTACTAAAAATACAAAAATTAGCTGGGCATGGTGGCATGCACCTGTAATCACAGCTACTTGGGAGGCTGAGGCAGGAGAATTGCTTGAACCCGGGAGGTGGAGGTTGCAGTGAGCCGAGATCATGCCATTGCACTCCAGCCTGGATGACAAGAGCGAAACTCCATCTAAAAAAAAAAAAATGCAATCATACATTAGAAGACACATTCTGTTTTTAGATTTTTACTTAAATATTTTAAATACTTAATCTGCATATTTACCTTATTGATAGAATTATTTCAGAAGAAATTGATCATTTCATGGAATAAGATTTATTAGACACATAAGGAAAGTGAATCATAACAATTGTACAGGTGGGAAATTGAACAACAAAAATGACCCTGAGATACCCACATTCTACTTTGGCATATAGTGGGAAAAACATTCTAGACTTCAAGTCTAGGCCTGTCTTGGCTAATGTAACCGATGACTTCACAAACCAGTTATGGGACTAGAAGCTGAAAGGAAAGTACTGGTGGATAAACATCATATTGAAATTATGTTGAGTCACTTATTTGCTATAAAACACAAATTGTTTTGTGTAAAGGGGTTAAGACGGCTGGAAAACTGTCTCCATTCAAGAGCAAGAAAGCAGCATGTGTCTTACCCTGTACCTTCATTTTTACTTGTACTTCATCATTTCTGAGGGAGAAATACATGGAAACCAGATGCTTGATTGTTATAGTTTCAGAACACGTCCTTAAAGAGTATGACTCCAAGTCTAAGAATTGTAGGTCCTTTGCTTTTTAGATAACTACTGTTAGCTTTGATCACAGAGATTCCAGGTTTGATAATAACTTCAGTTCTCCCCACTGTGTATGTAGATGTTAAGTTACACAGATTTGGCATTATTCCCATTTTCAGGTTAATATCAGAACACTTGTTATCAAGTCAGGATAGTAATTGTGAGCCTAGATGCTCTAGGTTTGGCCATACATAGTTATCTACACCAGCCACTGTTCCAATTAACAATTCACCAGTTGCTTCTACCCAAAGTACCAAGACTCTCCAGCAAATGGGGAATATTGGAAACTGGCTTGGCTTCTTGAAGCAACATGGTAATCAATAAGAATCTTGGCCGGGCATGGTGGCTCATGCCTGCAGTCCTAGCACTTTAGGAGGCCAAGATGGGAAGATTGCTCAAGCCCAGGAGTTCAAGACCAGCCTGGGTGACATCGTGAAACCCCATCTCTACAAAAAAATACAAAAATTAGCTAGGTATGGTCATGGGTGCCTGTAGTCCCAGCTGCTGGGGAGCTGAGGTGGGAGATCACCTGAGCCCATGAGGCAGTTGCAGTGAGCCAAGATTGCACCACTGCACTCCAGCCTGGGTGACAGAGTGAGACTCTGTCTCAAAACAAACAACAATCTGGCTGGGCGCGGTCGCTAATGTCTGTAATCCCAACACTTTGGGAGGCCAAGGAGGCAGATCACTTGAGGTCAGGAGTTCGAGACCAGCTTGGCCAACATGGTGAAACCCATCTCTATTAAAAATACAAAAATTAGCCGGGCATGGTGGCACACGCCTGTAATCCCAGCTACTTGGGAGGCTGAGGCAAGAGAATTGCTTGAACCAGGAGGCAGAAGTTGCAGTGAGCTGAGATCATGCCTCTGCACTCCAGCCTGAGCTACAGAGCAAGACTCTGTCTCAAAAAAACAGAAAACAACAAGAATCTTACTACTGCTTCTTCGGGGATACTTTTGGTATTATTTTGACAAATGAATTTTGAGGATTCAGATATAAGAAAGGGATTATTCTTGGTAGAGCTAACAAAACTGTACCAAATGACTTTTTGTGTTAAACACAATTCATTCACCCAACCCTAGAAAGGAGCCTGAATGAAGTCTAATTTGGGTGACAGATTGCCACCCAAATTAGATGTATGTCGTTCAGGTATAGAGAATAGATTTTATATTAGAAAAAAAAAAACCTTGTGAACAGTTTTATAAATAACTGTTTCATGATTTTCCTTAAGTAGTACTGATCTCTTACATATAGATCTTTTGTGTCTTTCTCCTCAAGTTAGTATAGAACAGGGCAAGTGGCAAAGCTCGAGGAAAGTGTGACCTGAGGTAGATGCTGTCAGCCCAGTGATGATGGAGTTCGGCCTCTCAAATCTCTAACCTGTCAAATGAAGTTAATTAGGATTAATTTTTTTTTAATGTATGTTTACTACTGAAAATAAGTGCTCGGCCAGGCGCAGAGGCTCACGCCTGTAATCCCAGCACTTTGGGAGGCCGAGGCTGGCGGATCACCTGAAGTCAGGAGTTTGAGACCAGCCTGGCCAACATGGCGAAACACCATCTCTATTAAAAATACAAAAATTAGCTGGGTGTGGTGACACATGCCTGTAATCCCAGCTACTCGGAGCCTGAGGCAGGAGAACCACTTGAACCCAGGAGGCGGAGGTTGCATTGAGCCAAGATTGTGCCATTGCACTCCAGCCCAGGCGACAGAGCGAGACTCATGTCTAAAAAAAAAAAAAAAGAGGAAAAGAAGTGCCCAATAGCTTCAATGGATGCCACATAATTTTGGAGTAATTTTTACAATCAGGAATTTCATTGTCCAAGCCCCTTAGAAAAAGAAGCAACCCAGCCCCATACTCGGAAAGTCAAGCTGTATACTGCTGTTCCTTAGTGAGAAGGTCAACTCTCAGTAGAAAAATGTCCTGTTTGGATTAGTGCTTAGTTGACCTATTGTGTTCAGTTCCTCTAACATGAGTAACTTCTATTGGATAGGAAATTTTGAAGCTCAAAGGGTATATATAATAAGAGTTAACATTACTGATTTTCCACTGTTACTTTTTAGTGTTTTCATAACTTGGATGTGTTAACCTATGGCCCATCAACTATGCTCCTAGTCTCAGGTGACAACATGTTCAATTTAAGATGGCAGGCAGTACAGTGGACCTCTCATCCCATGGGAAAGAACCCAGGATGTTTATTATGTAGTATTGTATAGTCTCTGCAGCAGTAATAGAGAAAGTTAAAGGTAAGCGATGGAGAAGTAAAATCTAGAGTTTCTAATATAACGCTTCTCACTTTTCTTTTCCAAAAAAGAAAAAATGAGGGTCTCACCATGTTGCCCACGCTGGTCTCTATTGAACTCCTGGGCTCAAGCGATCTTCTCACCTCAGCCTCCCAAAGTGCTAGGATTACAGGCATGAGCCACTGTGCATGGCCAAGCCCACTCTTCTTAAAGGTCTGCAAATAAGAGGGTTTCTACTTTTTGAAACAAATTCATGATTACCTAAAATGAAGCTAGGTTATGAAGTATATATAAATATGCAGCCCAATAGGCCGGGTGCAGTGGCTCACACCTGTAATCTCAGCACTTTGGGAGGCTGAGGCCGGCAGATCACTTGAGGTCAGGAGTTTGAGACCAGTCTGGCCAACATGGTGAGACCACATCTCTACAAAAAATACAAAAATTAGCTGTGTGTGGTGGCCTGTATGCACCCATAGTACCAGCTACTTGGGAGGCAGAGGCAGGAGAATCACTTGAAGCCAGGAGGCAGAGTTTTCAGTGTGCTGAAATTGTGTCACTGCACTTCAGCCTGGGCAATGGAATGAGACTGTCTCAAAACATATATATATTTGCAGCCCAATAAAGATACTTAGATAAAACTATTGGGTTTATTCCTTTAAAACTAGGGCATGTGTAACTAGATCTGGCTTATAAAAAGCAAAGTTATTTACATATATTTTAAGGTAAAATTGCTTCTGATAAATGTCAAAGAGGAAGTTTAGGTCTTTCTTCTGGCAGAAAGCCAGAGAGTAAGTGCTGAATGTGATGCAGAATCATGTTAGGTAACAAGGACTTTGAGGTAAGTGGCTGAAGTCTTCTGTGGAGTCAGCCGACTCTTGCAGGATTGTGTGGTATCAGTCACCTTCAGCATTTGCCAACCCAACTCTGATCATTCTTCTTCTTTCAAGGTATCTCAGCGTTTGAGTCAGCCAGGAGTAGCAATAGGTTTGGCTTGGACTCCCTTAGGTGGAGAAATCATGTTCGTGGAGGCGAGTCGAATGGATGGCGAGGGCCAGTTAACTCTGACCGGCCAGCTCGGGGACGTGATGAAGGAGTCCGCCCACCTCGCTATCAGCTGGCTCCGCAGCAACGCAAAGAAGTACCAGCTGACCAATGGTAGGATCCTGCACCCGGCCAGGCAGGCATGACCCAGGAGGCAGCAGCATTCCATGGCGGAGACTGGCATGAGCTCGAGACTGCCAGTTACACATCTAGCGAAGTACACACCGTTTTGAACCCCTGTGGAAATCCTAGTTCCCATTTCAGGACTATTTGACCAGTGCCTGAACTAGAAAGTAATTCAAAAGGTTTATTTTTTTTAATCCGACTTAGAGTAGAATGGAACTGTTCTTCCACACCCTCACTCAAATTGTACTGTCCACCAATATTTTGAAGAATTCATTTACCCAAAACATTCATTTTTGTTTGTGACTTTTTTTTTAGGAGAAAAAACAGGTTTAATTTTTCTACATTAAAGTCCTTTTTTCCTTTTCAAAGCTTTTGGAAGTTTTGATCTTCTTGACAACACAGACATCCATCTGCACTTCCCAGCTGGAGCTGTCACAAAAGATGGACCATCTGCTGGAGTTACCATAGTAACCTGTCTCGCCTCACTTTTTAGTGGGCGGCTGGTACGTTCAGATGTAGCCATGACTGGAGAAATTACACTGAGAGGTCTTGTTCTTCCAGTAAGTATGAAAAAAAAAATTTATATGGTTATTTTTTATTTAATTTTTTAAAATTAATATTATTTTTAAATAGGGGTTTGCCTTCTATGAAAACCTTGGTTTTAAGTATATATTAAATTTTTGTGCCTGTAACTAATTCATATTTTAAAATTTTGATCAAATAAAAGAAAAACTGACAATTTTTCACATTTCCTTCTTTTTTTTTTTGAAATAGACAGGTCTCACTCTTGCCCAGGCTGGAGTGCAGTGGTGTGACTGTAGCTCACTATAGCTTCCAAGTCCTGGGCTCAAGTGATCCTCCTGTCTGTCTCCCGAATAGCTGGGACTATAGGAGCACGCCACCATGCTCAGCTAATTTATTTTATTTTGCGTAGAGACAGGTCTTTCTGTGTTGTCCAGGCTTGTCTCGAACTCCAGGTCTCATGCAGTCCTCTCATCTCCACCTCCCAAAGTGCTGGGATTACAGGCGTGAGCTACCGCATTCAGCCCACGTTTTCCATTCTAAGATTTGCTAAGGGAAAAAAATATTAGTGTGGTCATCAGAAATATTGGCAGTTACATGAAAATTTGAGGCCTTGTTCTACTTGACAAATTGTTAAAGATATAGCACATGTGCAAAATGGGATAGTAGCTGTTTTTAAGCTTTAAGCCCATTTCTGAAATCTGAAGTTTTTTTGAGACCTCCTGTCCCCCTGCAGAAAACTTTGCTAGTATAGAATGGAAACTCTAATAAAGATTAACCATATCTAATGACTACATTTTGAAAAAGTTCTATACATGTGGGGTCTTGAGGCTCCAGATCCTAAACTGCTTATAAAAACAGTGTGATAAAATGTACAGAACTTGAGAGTATTTAAAGTTATTAGTTGCCAGTATTAGTCTACAACAGACTAGACTACAATTTAGTCCACAACAAGATTTTGGCGGGTTCACAGCAAGATGAGGAAAAAAAAAGAAATAGTCTTTTTTCTTTTTTCTATTGAGATGGAGTCTGGTTCTCTTACCCAGGCTGGAGTACAGTGGCACAATCTTGGCTCACTGCAACCTCTGCCTCCCAAGTTGAGGTGATTCTCCTGCCTCAGTCTCTCAACTAGCTGGGATTACAAGCATGCGCCACCACGCCCGGATAATTTTTTCTATTTTTAGAACCTCCATAGAACAAATGGGTTTTCTACTTGGTCCCCTCTCAGAGCAAATCGTAGCCCGAGTAAAGGCTTCCGCAGCCTCAGGAAAGGAGAGCCACAGCGGCCTGGAGTACACCTTCAGCTCCAGACTATTACAAGAGGCAGGATGGAAAGCAGCAGCACTTGAAGGAAAGGCCTGCGAAGGCTGGAGAAAACCTCCTTTGAGAACAGAGGACAAGACGGGGCTTTGAGATTTGAAAGTGGTCAAAGAATTATTCAGGAAAAAACTATAGTGAAAAACAATTTGTTCTAACAATTGTTAGAACTCCAACATCTAAAAGGAGTTCTAACAAACAGGAAAATGGAATGAAACAAATTATCCAAGAAATAATTGAACATTTCCTAGAAGTTAAGGCATCTTCAGATCGAAAGGACCATTACTAACCAGGAAAAACTTTTCATCCTCTTGACTTTTCAGATTACTGAGGACAAAGTGGCCTCAGCACTGACACTGGATGTGCAGTACCTTCAAAACTATGAGGGAAAATGGGCCAGGCATGGCAGCTGACGTCTGTAATCCCAGCACTTTGGGAGGATAAACAGGAGGATAGCTCAAGTCCAGGAGTTCAAGACCAGCCTGGGAAATATATCTCTACAAAAAATTATTTTAAAAATAGTAATAATAGTGGTGGCTCACGCCTGTAACTCCAACTCTTTGAGAGGCCAAGGTGGGCGTTATCACTTGAGGTCAGGAGTTTGAGACCAGCCTGGCCAACATGGTGAAACCCTGTCTCTACTAAAAATACAAAAAATTACCCGGATGTGGTGGCGCATGCCTATAATCCCAGCTACTCGGGAGGCTGAGGCAGGACAATCGCTTGAACCTGGGAGGCAGAAGTTGCAGTGAGCCAAGATTGTGCCACTGCACTCTAGCTTGGGTGACAGAGTAAGACTGTCTCAAAAAAAAAAAAAAGTAATGAAAGCTGTGAGGGAAAATGTTTTAAATCTAGTCTTGTATACATGGCCTTAATATCAATCAAGTGTGAAAGTAAAATATTTTCAAACATGCAAGGAATCAGTTCATCTTACACTCTTTTGAAGAAGGTACTTTGAAGGAGTACTTCAGCAGCATGAACAAAACCTTGAAAGAAGATGCCAGTGGGGCGGGAAGGCCTGGAGCAGCCAGCCAGTCTTAATTGGAGCAGATGTTTAGAGGGCTCCCAGAGGGCTGTCTCCAGGGCTTGCATGTGCTGGGTGCTGTGACTGAGAGCAGTATTTGTGAGCGATTGCTGCGTAACACATTACCCCAAAGCAAGAATACTCCATACTCTTCAAGTTCCCGTGGGCCAGGAATTCAGGAGAGGCTGAGCTGGGTTCTTGTGGCCCAGGGTCTCTGGCCTTACAGTCTAGGTTCCAGCCAGGCCGCAGTCACGTGAAGGCTGACAGGCTGGAGAAGGTGCTTCCATGGTGGTTGACTCATGTGACTGGCAAATTGGTCCTGTTTGGTGGAAGGAGGCCCCAGTTCCTCACCTGATGGACCTGCCCATAGGCTGCTTGAGTGACCTCAGACATGATGACTGGCCACCTCCAGGGCAGGTGATCAAGAGAGATTCAGGCAGCAGCTCTCATTTTGTATGACTCAGCCGTGGAGATCATACAGCATCACTCCCACCACACTCTGTTTCTTACCGAGTCACAAAGCCTGGCCCACATTCAAGCAGGGGGACCATTGTAGACATGTTTGAAAGCCACCATAGGAGCCTAGTTTGGGGATACATTTTCTTCATTAACCAGCATGGAGGTCCTGGCTTTAAACCTGTAGAGAGGGAAGTAACCCCAGCACACAGCTAAGCTCTGCAGGAGCGGCGCTCATGGTCAGAATCATGTGCTGCTTTTTCAGCTCAACCTAAAGACAAGACAGTTGTGATTACACCTGAATGCCAGTTTACTTTGACAGCATTTATAAAAACAGTCATTGACAGAAGAGGAACTCATACCTATCAACAATTTAGAATCCCCCTCATCAGAGTCTTTAATATAACACCAATTGAAACATTTAAAAAAGGTTACTACTAATCCTTTTTCCTGGCTTTCCTAGCTCATACTATAACAAAACGGATGATTTGGATGTTTTAAAATAGTAGTGGTTAAATTCAGTGAAAGAAAGCTGGGTCAGGATTTCTTTCAGCTTGAGGGTGATCACTAACCCTAAAAACTTTTTTCTCTCCTTACAGGTGGGTGGAATTAAAGACAAAGTGCTGGCGGCACACAGAGCGGGACTGAAGCAAGTCATTATTCCTCGGAGAAATGAAAAAGACCTTGAGGGAATCCCAGGCAACGTACGACAGGATTTAAGTTTTGTCACAGCAAGCTGCCTGGATGAGGTTCTTAATGCAGCTTTTGATGGTGGCTTTACTGTCAAGACCAGACCTGGTCTGTTAAATAGCAAACTGTAGGTCCAAATCTCAACTTTTTAGAATTTTAAGTTATGAAGTGCTCAAAGGTACTGACACAGTTGCTTTTATTCACACCATTAGGGGTATGCAAGATGTCCCTGTTTTATAAACATAATCACAACAGTAATAAACCTCAAGTAGTGGCTAGGTTTAGTATAGAAATATAAGATGTTGATTTAGTAAGCTGATACAAATCGAATTCTTGTCTTGTTTTTAGTGAGATCCTTACTGTCCCTGGAAAGATACAGCATAGTGGTTCTCAGCACAGTCTCCGGAACAGAAGCATCTGTAGTACCTGGTAACTTGTTAGAAATGACATTCTCAGGCTCCACAGCAGGCTGCCTGAATCAAATCCTGGGAGGTAGGGACAGAAATCTATGTTTTAAGAAGCCTTCCAGGTAATTCTGCTGCGCAGTCAAGTTCAGGAACAACTGGTATAGACCATTACTTAGTGGATTTACCTGTAGAGTTTATTGGATACTGAAACCAATGAATCACTTAGAACTGGGCAAAGATGAAAGTATAGCCAACTGTTCTTGGCTATATATATATATATTCAAGTGGGCCGGGCGTGATGGCTCACACCTGTAATTCCAGCACTTTGGGAGGTCGAGGCAGGCAGATCACTGAGCCCAAGAGTTCAAGACAATCCTGGCCAATGGTGAAACTGTCTCTACAAAAAATATACAGGCGTGGTAGCATGTGCCTGTAATCCCAGCTACTCAGGAAGCTGAGGCACAAGAATTGCCTGAACCCAGAAGGTGGAGGTTGCAGTGAGCTGGGATCGTGCCATTGCACTCCAGCCTGGCTGACAGAGCGAGACTCTGTCTCTAAAAAAGAAAAGACTCAAGTGGACCCTACAATGAAGCCTACACATCCCAATAGAAGCCCCTTTTTATGCGAGGGAAGCAGCCCTCAGAACATGATAGCTTGTATCCAGCAGAGTGGCACATGCTGGCACACCTCACAGATGCACCCTGGCCCTGGATGCCTGCAACCTCAGAAGAGTGCAGCTCCCAGAGGGAGGCAGCCATCCATCTGGGATGGTCCTAAGTGTGGAATCCTAACTCCTGATTCCGTCTCCTATTTCTTGCTTGGCTATGCCAGTTCCCAAATCTGGTAGATGTCCATGTCCATGTGCTCCTGCTGGGACTCAATCCAGGCTGTGTATGACTATGAAGTCAGGCTCATCTGCTTACTGGCTGTGTGAACTTTTTGTATCTTGGTTTTCTTCATCCAGGAAATCCAAGTAATACTACCTAATTGTTACTGTGGAGATTAAGTTCAAATGCAATGTGAAATAATATTAAGCAATTTCTAGTTATTATTCTAGCCAGTAATGGACTTCAGAATCTTTTATTACACAACTTAAGAATATGTATGTAAAGACATTTTGGAATTTCCTGGATGAGAAGGAAGTCTGGGCTGGGCATGGTGGCTCACGCCTGTAACCCGAGCACTTTAGGAAATCGAGGCGAGTGGATCACTTAAGCTCAGGAGTTCAAGACCAGCCTGGGCAACATGGCAAAACCCCATTTCTACAAAAAATACAAAAATTAGCTGGGCATGGTGGCACCCGCCTGTAGTCCAGCTACTTGAGGCTGAGGTGGGAGGATCAGGGAGGTTGGGGCTGCAGTGAGCCAAGATCACGCCACTGCACTCCAGCACCCTGGGCAACAGAGTGAGACCGTGTCTTAAAAAAAAAAAAAAAAAAAAAAAAAAGATTCGGCCAAAATACCATGATAAAATAGCAGACCTGCTGATAAAAGTTTACCTGAATGCATTCTGAGAGGAAAAGTCCAGACCTAGGACTAGTTATGGCAGTTGGAGAGAAAGAACATCAGGATGTTTGAAAATATGCCACTATCTTAACTACTGTAATTTTATCATTTCCGATGTCATCTAACGGGGGACTAGAACAAACTGTGAATTCACTTTCAGCAACCAGAGGGAGCTAATCCACACCCACATCGCTCTGCCCTGTTCCACCCAGCAGGGGCAACAAAGGACGTTTTTAATGTAACTTGAGGTTCTCAGTATTCTTCCTTTAGTCCTGACACAGGCAGCCTGGCACTTTGTAGCAGCAGGAGGGCACTTGCTTTAAGCATGTCTTTTGAAAGGTGTCCATTGAGACATTCTCCCCTTGCTGTGTATGACATGGAACAGTATGACCATTGCGCTAGCTTTTTTTGTTTTGTTAGGTTGGTTGGTTGAAATCTAAGCTCTTCCTTTTTCACCTGGTTTTTTTTTTGGGGGGGTGGGGTGGGTGGGGAAGAGCCAAAATATAAAATTTACTGTTTTAACCATTTTTAAGCATATAATTCGGGGGTATCAGTTACTGGGTCTAAGCATGTCCACTATACATGCTTTTTTTTTTTTTTTTTTTTTGAGATGGAGTCTTGCTCTGTTACCCAGGCTGTACTGCAGTGGCATGATCTCGGCTCACTGCAACCTCTGCCTCCCCAGTTCAAGCAGTTCTCGTGCCTCAGCCTCCCAAGTAGCTGGGACTACAGGTGTGTGCCACCACACCCAGCTAATTTTTGTATTTTTTAGTAGAGACAGGGTTTCACCATGTTGGCCAGGCTGGTCTCAAACTCCCAACCTCAAGTGATCCGCCCACCTTGGCCTCCCAAAGTACTGGGATTACAGGCGTAAGCCACCGCACCGGGCTTACATGCATTTTTTATCACCACAAACTGAAACTCTGTACCCACTGAAAAAGAGCTCCAAATTCCACCCTCACCCCAGACCCTGGTAACCACTATTTCACTTTCTCTCTGAATTTCCCTTCATGAGTGGGATCAAACAAGAGTTGTCTTTTTGTGTCTAGCATTCTTACTTAGCAAGCCATCAACTGCTCGAACAGTCACTGGGGCAACTACTTTTCACCCAGTGTCCTCCAGAAAAGAAAGATCTAGAGGGTCAGGCCACTCTTTTTCTTCAAAATAATGAGGGGGTGCAGAAGGGGTGGGATGAACCTCTTCCTTCTTTGCCACTTTAGCTCAAAGGACCTCCATCTTTTTATTATTTGCAACAGTTAGCTTTGTTTCACATCTCTGCCTTGCAGAACCATGACCTATCAATCAAAGTGTTTTGTCAAACAAAAACTAATACTTTCCCTGGGAAAAAGCCATGTGGTAGCATGTACCAGAACTTTTTATGGCCAAATAATACGTCACTATATCCATAGACCGCATTTGGTTTATCCACTCATCTGCTGATTGTTTCCCCCTCTTGGCTATTATGAATAATGCTATGAACATGGGTGTACACATCTCTCTTGAAGTCCCTTCTTAGGTCCTTTAGGGATACATATCCAGGAGCAGAAATGCTAGATCACATATGCTAAGGTCTGAATGTCCCCCCACCAAATTCATATGTTGAAGCAACCACCAACATGATATTAAGAGGTGAGGCTTTAGGAGGTGATTGTCATGAGAGCTCCATCCTCATTAATGGATTTAGTGCCTTTATAAAGGGGCTCAAGGGAACCAATTACCTCCTTTTTGCCCTTCGATTCCCTTCCACCGTATGAGGACACAGCAACAGGCCCCATCCTAGAAGCTGAGACTGGGCCCTCAATAGATACCAGTCTGCCAGCACGCTGATCGTGGGCTTCTCAGTCTTCAGAACTATGAGAAATAATAAATTTGTACTTTTAAATTACCCAGTCTCAGGTATTCTGTTACGGTAAAACAAATGACTAAGACAACAGGATAATTCTGTTTAACTTTTTGAGAACTGCCAAACTTTTCCACCGCAGCTGCACCATTTGACATTCCCTCCAGCAATGCACAAATGTTCTAGTTTCTCCACATCCTTGCCAACACTCATTTTCTGGGTTTTTTATAATAGCCCTCCAAATGGGTGTGATGTAGTTTGATTCTATGTCCCTAATGACTAGTGATGTTGTTTTCTAGCATTGATTTTTAAGATGTTACCCAAAGACCCCTTGTATCAAAATAAGCTGGATTTTTTTATTGAAAATTATTAACTCTAGGAATTTTAGTTCACTAGACCTAGGGATATGTGTATTTTACCAGTATTCCACGTTTTATGCATGGGTTTTTAAAACTTCTCAAGTATTGAAACTAAAAGCTTTAGGTGCTTTGCTTATCAAATTCTACACTGTCCACTGGAGGCATCCATGTTTTTACTTGGCTCTGCCCCTTTAGTGGTCCTTCTGAACCTTACCTCAAACCATGCGTCAGGGGCAGAGATCCTTACTTGCTTGGTGGTTACAAATGCAAATACAGTGAAGAATGTCATTTTTGTGATTGTTCCTGAAATAGTTCACGAGTTGAGAAATCCATGACCGTAAAGTAATATGATAGTGATGTCTACTACTGTGAGCTTCCAGTACTAGGTGATTGGTCTGCATTTACAGTGACCAAAATCAACTATGTGGCCAGGTAATTCACTGCTGAGGGCTTTGGATTTTCCTTTATGAACTACTGAAATGAGGTCAACTTGACTATTACTAAGGGACATTTTGCTGCAAAGAATGTTAGTTTTGCCAATTCCCTTTCCAAATCTAATCTAAAATTTATTTTAACCAGGATTTTAAATGTAAACATCAAGTAGTTTTGGTTGTTTCAATGAAGTAACATGTTTAAGCTCACATTATTTGAAATACTTCAGTTCCTATCCCCATGTTAGTCATTATCCAATTTGATGATTTATGGTCCAACACTAATGCTCATTTTTTGTTTTTTTTTTTGTTTTACTAACACTTGGTGGATACCACAATGAAAACTGCACTTAAAAAAAAAAAGCTGAAAGAGGAAGGAAATATCAAAAAGGTCTGAATAGACAACAGGCAAATCTGGTGAGTGGTCATTGAGATGTTTTAAAAGTTACAACAAAAGGACTTCTAAAAACAATCTTAGGAAAAGCTTTATTTGCCATGAAAATTCATTTCTTTGGAACACAGTATAGTTTGTACTTAATGAACGAAAGAATATTCAATGTGTTTAATATTTTGGGACCTAATAAAAATCTTTTGTATTAAGTAGTTAAGTTCAACTCTAACACTGTCAGCACATTTCTAGGCAATACAAACTCTTGAGGCTAAATCCTCATCCTGATATGACAGCACAAGCCTGTCAAAATGTGACCCCAAAACCAGGTGTCTTTTTTTTTTTTTTTTTTTTTTTTTTTTTTTTTTTTCTTTCACCCTTCCCCCCCCCCCCCCCCCCCCCCCCCCCCCCTCCCCCCCCCCCCCCCAATTGACCCCCCCCCCCCCCCCCCCCCCCCAAACCAGCGTGCCCTTCACTCCTTTTTTATCTTCCTTTATTATATCTGTAAACCTGTTACGCTTTTCAGTATTTAGAAAGGCCTAAGAAAATTACATCTATGAAGAAATAAAGTATATTTTTTCGTCAAATTTTAGAGCTATATAAGGATAGCGAAAATACTTGGTTCAGCAAGACACTGGGGTATCATGCCAGGCATAATAAGCACTTTATAGCACATCTAGCCTTCCTCATTCCCTTACGCAGTGGACATCATACCCTTTTGTGGAGGAGGGACCAGGCAGAGACGGTATTTAAATAAAAACTAGTAGATAACAGGGTCAGAAGTCAACCCAGGCAGTTAGAATCTACAACCCACAGTGTTTGCCACCAAATCTTAGTAGATGCTTGATAAGGAATTTTGTTTGGATGGTGCCATTTTTAGATAAATGTACATTTCTTTTGGTAAATTCAGGTTAGGATCATAAGCAGTAAACTACCAAATACTCACTCCTTTGTGTTTTGAACATGCACACTGGATGAGTGGGGAGGGGAATGACAAAGCTTCAAACTCCGGGTCTCTGTAACACTATCTGTACCTTTCATGTTTAACCTACACAAATACCACAGTCCTGCGTGGTAGTTCACACACACTATTCACCCTGTCGAGTTCCAACATTACTTTTATGTCCATTCTAATGCAGCAGTCACAGACTGACCCCCCAGGTATGTTGAATTTGATTATTTTCTTAATTTGGATTACTTACCAATTCTTCCAATCAGGAGTGTGAATGAAATAGAATTCTACCATTAGTAGAATCACTGCAGATGTTTCTGAATATGAAGAGCTTTTGGGGGTTGGAGGTGGCACACTATTATTTTGGTGAGCTAAGCTATCTACAGCCACTTACATAAGTTTGAAGTTTGCAGAAATGTGGGTCTTAAAATCATACATATTACAATAAAAATTACTCACAAAGGAAAAACTGTTCCCAAACAATTAACACACCAAACTGGCCCATGATTAAATAGGACAATTTCAAGTTTAAGGGTATAAAAGCAATAGAACAAAGTTAATAAGTATCTCCCATACCTACCCCATGTACAGCCTCCTGAAAGACACCAAAAGAAAGAAATGGAGGAAGTCTTCATCCTAACAAGCAATTTCAGGGCAAGAGTTATGCCTCATAAATTAAATGTGTAATGGACCAAGAAATATAGCTATAGATCTTACCTCTATAGGCTAAGAATATGAAGACCCAAATGCAAATAGTTAATACTAAAATGTCAAGCTTATCAACCGTTAAACACAAAATGTACTACCTTAATTTGCTTAAATTAGCAAAACATGAGGTGAAAATGAAAATGGGAAACTTCACACTGCTACTGGTGTCCTCTGGAACCTTTCCAGAAAGCAATGATGAAGTATGTAAAAAATAATCCCAAGAATATAAACAGAAAACATACAGATATGTTCATGGTTTACTTATATCCAGCAAGAACCTAGCTAAAATTACAGTGAATCGTCAAACTAACAAAAATTATTTTTCCAAGATTATTGAAGTGGTGAAACACTCAGATGATCATGTTGTGTGATGAAAGGGCTACACAGTAATACATAAAAGGATTCCCAGTATCTTTGAAAATAAACATGTGGCTGGAGCCAGCGGCTCATGCCTGTAATCCCAGCACTTTAGGAGGCCAAGGCAGGAGGATCACTTGAGCCCAAGGGGTTTGAGACCAGCCTGGGCAACATAGCGAGACCCCATCTCCACAAAAAAATTTAATTAGCCAAGCATGATGCTATACACCTGTACTCTCAGCTACGCAGGAGGATGAGGTGGGAGGATCAATTCAGCCCAGGAGTTTGAGGCTGCAGTGAGCCGACTGCACCATTATACTCTAGCCTGGGTGACAGAGGATGAGCACATGTACATAACACATAAAAAAACTGGAAAAATAAAAATGTCACCTCTGAGTGGACAGTAAGGTTACAGATCTCAATTGTATGTGCAGTTTTATAATTCCCAAAGTCTAAGTGAACTTTATAATCAAAACACTTAATACTAAAACTACAAAATGATACACCTCCACGAATATACCCAATATGTTTTGTTTTTTGAGCCAAGAGTCTCAGTCCGTCACCCAGGCTGGAGTACAGTGATACGATCTTGGCTCACTGCAACCTCCCCTTCTTGGGTTCAAGGGATTCTTCTGCCTCAGCCTCCCTAATAGGGTGTGCCATCATGCCTGGCTTTTTTGTACTTTTAGTAGAGACAGAGTTTCACCATGTTGGCCAGGCTGGTCTCGAACTCCTGACCTTAAGTGATCCGCCCATCTTGGCCTCTCAAAGTGCTGGGATTACAGGTATGAGCCACAGCGTCCAGCCACGTTTATTTTGAAAGATATTGAGAGCCCTTTTACATATTGTTATGTAACCCTTTCACCATACAACATTAAATATGGAATAAAAGTCGCTTTTTCCAAGCACACATGCTAATGAACAGACCTGAATATAAATCTGTGGTTGAACTGTTATTCTCTTTCACCATAAAAATGGCTACGCAAGGACGGGCGCGGTGGCTCACACCTATAATCCCAGGACTTGGGGGGCAGGCGGATCACAAGGTCAGGAGATCGAGAACATCTTGGCCAACATGGTGAAATCCTCTCTACTAAAAATACAAAAATTGGCTGGGTGTGGTGGCACGTGCCTGTAGTCCCAGCTACTCTGGAGGCTGAGGAAGGAGAATCGCTTAAACCTGGGAGGCCGAGGTTGCTGTGAGCCGAGATCACGCCACTGCACTCCAGCCTGGGCGACAAGAGTGAAACTCCGTCTCAAAAAAAAAAAAAAAGTTCCGCAAGCACATTATAACCAGTTCAAAAGATAATATTTATGTAAGGAAGAGACTACACAATCATCTTTTCTGAAAATGGGTAACAGAAATAAACTCATCCAAAATTATCCAGAATCAGTGGTGGGATAAGGGTGAACTCCAAATTTTCATTGACTTTCTAGGCTTAACAGTCCCATAAAAACCACACAAAATTCTCTTTCACCATTCAGAAGGCAATTTCAGAATCTTGCCATGTGCCTCAAAGTAATTAGCAACAGTTAACTACATGGTACTAAAGGCATAATGGTAGCTAACATTCGCTGGATGCTGATATGAACAAAGCACTGTTTCAGGTAACATACCTGCACCCCATTTAAATGTTTTAAGTATCTACCATAATTTAACCCCACTTTACACATTAGGAAACTGGGGCCCAAGGTCACACAGCTGGTTAGTGGGGTAGAGCCGAGACTGGCACTTAGGTGCCTAGAAGTCTGGCTGCAGAACCAAGGCTCTCAGCCAGTAGGCTATGAAATAGTAAATTTATTATATCATTGTGCTTTTTTAAAGAGGTGAAAAGTGGTCAGCATTTTAGTCATTCTCCTGACAGTTTTAAGAATCAAAATGTGGGCAAGAGGGGCAGGGCATGGGAAAGACTAATCCAGAGGCCATATACCCAGTTATTTGCTGTGACTTAGAGTATAACTCTACCACACTTAAAAATGACAACACACAGCTTTCTGCTATATAATTAAAGTATGGAATGAAACAGGAAAATAACTTTGGATTTTATCAAACTTAGAGCTAAAGCAGACGCAGTAAGATTTTTTTAATTTGCCAGGTATTCTTTTAATGAGAATTATAAAAGACCAAAAACATTTTTTTGCAAACTGCCTTTTTAAACAAATGATTTGCTTTTAATTACAAATACTGTGCATGACGATGCCTTCTTCTGCAAAACCAATAAATACAAGAACAAATTTTAAAACATGTGATTTGTCCAAGTTATTTGAAAAAGGAAACAAAAGCCTGATTTGCAGTATTTATAAAAATCAATTTATTCTCTAACCTTTCAAAGATTAAGCTCAAAGGTGTGACTCATCTGTAGAAGACAGAAAGAGCGAGAGCATCTTACAGATGCTTTAAATAGCTTTTGATCATTTTTCCGATATCACCTTTACTTTCTGGAACTCATGGCTTCACGAAATAGCTGATTTTAAAATATTTCTAATGAACTGATTAATGGGGGAAAAGAAAATATTGAAGACATTATAAATTTTTTACCATAAACAAATACGCATATCAAAAGACACTAACTTTAAAATGGTACAAAAAAAAGGAAAAACCTGAATTACAGAAAAGAAAGTCAAATTTATTTAATGAAAAACTAAAATTAATAAAAATTAGCAAATACACACACAAAAAAAGCACACAGCAGCACTATGTATTGACTCACAAAGGGGAAAAGCAGTGGCCCATGACCACTCAAGATGGCTTGTCAGTTAAAGGAAAGAAACCCAAACACGCACACACCCACGCACGCACACAGTCCCACGCAAAAACAAAAAAAAACTATTTTTCAACAATACAATCAATCTACAACAAACACAAAACTCAGAATTATTTTACAATGCTTCCTTTCTTAATACAAAAGATGCCCATCTTGGGTGTATATACATATATTTTTTCAGTGGTTTACTGTTGACTTATTTTTTAAATATATTAGTGTTACTACATGCAACTGTTTCCTGTATTTAACAGCCTTTCTTTTTATTTACCTTCATGTGTCTAGCTTCCACCCACCGAAAGAGTTTTAGGTTGGCAGGCTGATGGGTGCCTTATTTTCTGTGAAATTGAAATTTTAAACACTGGCCAGAAAATGTTTGATTGCCATTTCAACACATGGAAATAGTTACATTGATGCCTAAATTGCCATTTTCTGCAAAAAGCTGTGCAATGCTGGTGTCAAAGACTAGACAGTCGCTATTCATAATGGCTGTTGCAATTCCTTCATGAATAGATCGAGGAGTCGCTTCCCAAGTCAATCGTCGCCTATGACCATTTAGCTCAAGTCGGTAAGCAAAATTTTCAGCTTGCTTGCGTGTTCCTATCAGCTGTACGATTGCGAAGAACTGCTGGTGACCATCGTATTTTTCCTGTTTCTCTAAGACTAACATGAAGTGAAAGCCAAAACAGGACTGCATCATCACCCAGTCAACAGCACCAGGAAGATTAATGTCTGTAGCAAGGAAAACTATATCCTCTCCCTGTAGGGTTGTAATGGACTTATGCTGATGCATCAGATGGGGCATTACAGCATCCAGAGAGCCTTGCCATTTACAGGAAGCACCAGGGCACGGACAGGAATAAGGCCTAAACTCACAGAGCTCTTCGTGGTCTGCTTTTTCTGTGTGTGGCAGAGTTATTTCACATCCAGAAGAGGCATATTTACAGGGGAAAAGTACTGAATTAGCCACTTTCTCCATAGCCAAGTTGCGAATGGATCCCAAAGGGCCCCGGCAAGTTGGACAACATGTGAGCTTTGGGCGACAGTTGCTACAAACAAGATGGCCACTCTGACACTGAAGAATGGGTGGTAACACATAGTCAAAGCAGACTGGACACTCAAAAAGACTCGCCAAGTCATTGTTGGATGCAGTTGTGCCAGTCAGGGCAGGCACCCTCTGGGATGGTGGACACTTCGAGGTACCGGTAGGTAATGCTGTAGCAGTCTGACGGCTCATTTCTGAAATAAATACATAAGGAGGCAGGAGAAAAATAATTACAACCATGACTTATTTCATAAATAATGTTTACATGCCGTAAGTCCTTTTAAAGTTTCATACAAAATTTACTGAGCAAAAGAGAAAGAAAAATAGGATTAAAAAAGCAAGATATTAAAAAAAAATTACACTGAATGTGCACTTTATTAGGATCTGTATACTGGATAAGCTCTCTTTTCAAAATGTTCCAGAAAACATTTGGAACTCCCTTAATCGTCTTTGGATAGACTACATGGAATAATAAATGCTAAAATAGAAGATGGACCATAAACAACTAGAGAAACTATACAAGGAACGGAAGTTTAATCGAATCCGTTTTGCTAGGACTCTCCCTGAGGCTCCCTTACTCTATTTCTTTCTAATTTGGGATCAGCTGTTGATAGGTACAGGGAGTTACAGGTGAACTCCTGTATAAAATCGGCACTCTGTATCCGCACAGTCTGCATCCGAGGACTTCACCAGCCATGGATTGAAAATATTCAGAAAAATTTACAAATAATACAAAATTTTAAAAATACAGTCTATAACAACTATTTACATATTGTTTACATTGTATTAAGTAATCCAGAGATCATTTAAATTATACAGGAGAATATGCATATACAAAATATGACATCTTTTTCTATCAGGGACTTCAGCATCCTCAGGTTTTGGTATGGGGAAGGGGGTCCTAGAACTAATCCGAGGATACCGCGGGATGAATGTAGTTCCAATGCCAAAAAATCAGAGTATCACCTTCCATTAACTCTTCTTAATGGTAAGCAATTATCTCCTCTAGAGGTGTATTTTGGGAATGAGGGGAGGGGTCACAAGGGGAAAGGTCTGCTGCCATTCTATTATCCATCTCTATCTAATTAAGTCTTCCCCCCAAATTATCACCAGCCAGGTATTAATCTTATTTCCTGCTGATCAGTGCCCACCTCAAGAGTGAGGGGATGTACTCACTAGTAAAGGTAGCGAAAATATAAAAATAAATAAAAACACAACAAAGGTGAAGGGAGGCATGGGAGAAATGGAGGGCCATCTCAAAACTTTTTAGTCTGGTAGAGAAAGTATATCTTTCTGTTCTACTTTCAATCCACAATATGTATCAGACATAATGAACAAAGGCCAGTCAGGAAAAGACAATGAAAAAGGAAAGAAGATGATAGCACAGCAGAGATACATGCCATACTGGGGGTGGGGGATGGAGTCAACAGGTGAAGAACCCCTTGCAGCCTAGGGTTCTCCAGCGTTGCTGAAACATTCATCAGCAGAGTAATGAACATTATTTAACAGGTAAATATCATCTGGAAGAAATAATCGACAATGTAACTAGTCAGGCTGAGTCAAAGATAAAACAAGCAACTTTTCCCAGGACTGGGATATGGCAGGCCACTATTTGTCTTGGGGGTGAAAAAAAAGATCAGTCGATGTCCTAAGACTGCACTCCTAGTAACTCTACTAAGCCATAATCTTTTTTTTTTTTTTTTGAGATGGAGTTTTGCTCGTTGCCCAGGCTGGAGTGCAATGGCGCGATCTCGGCTCACTGCAACCTCTGCCTCCCAGGTTCAAGCAATTCTCCTGCCTCAGCCTCCCAAGTAGCTGGGATTACAGGGGCCCGCCACCATGCCCGATTAATTTTTGTATTTTTAGTAGAGACGGGGTTTCACCATGGCTGGCCTCAAACTCCTCACCTCAAGATCCGCCCGTGTCGGCCTCCCAAAGTGCTGGGATTACAGGCATGAGCCACTGCGCCCGGCCACTAAGCCAAATTACAAAACTAAAGCCTCAAAATTAATGTTTTATGTCAATTATAGTCATTATTCTGTTGCAAGGAACTTTTAAGGAGCAATGTTGGTTACCAATGTGAATCTAGAGATTCCCCAAGTGGTTACCAACTGATAGCTTAAATGAGGGCTGAGGGTGCAGGAAAAAATAAAGATTAATTCCATGTCACTAAAGGGATATTTTAAAGTTCAAGAGGCAACAAAAGTGACAGAATTCCATCGTAATGTGTCTCATCATATGGACCCAGAACATGAAATCAACTCTCATCTGAAGCCCAGTGTGACCCAGGTATTCTGTCCCCTGACAAAGGACTATAAAGGAGCTCTCCTGTAATCCAGTTTCCCTCTGAGTGGATTCTTTGTATATATGACATCCATTTCATGTCACTTGTAAACAGTGGGCTCAGCATTGCCAAAACACCCTGGCTGTATGCTGTATGCCTACTGCATGGTCCAGTTTACTTCAGTAAGCAGCGTAACAATTACAAAGTGGTTCCTTGGGCAAAAAACAGTCTAGTCAACCAATGCCTTTCAAATTACTAAATCAAACCAAAGAATCACATCCAAGGGCAATAAACTCAGTTTATATTTAACACAACATAGCTACAGACCAAGCAAAACACTGTTGTTCACAATTTCTTGACCTAGCAAGTTATACATTTATCAACAACAGTTCGGGCTCACATTACAATATATCTTTGCCATTTTCCAAACACTATAGAAAGCACATTTTAACTCCTATTCAAAGTGTGAAAAAGAAGCGAAATGTGAACGATATTTCTTGTGAATGGAGGTATTACAGGACAGCAACTGCTAAAGCCTCTCAAAGCTCCAAGGGTGGAACCCAGCTCCATCTTAAAACAGAAAAGGAATCCCAACCACACAGGCGCCCTGCAGTAGGAACCAAGGACAGCCCTGCAGAAGTCATGACGTAACCTGAAGTTTGATTTAAACAGAAAAAAGCACAGCAGCCCAAATGAAACACGACTGAGAACCTCGGAAACCGGCTCGATTCTGCTGCAGCCATTCCCTAAGCCAGGCAGGTTCCACTGACTAATAGCGTTCAAGTTTCACAGCCTCAGCAACCCATCCTCTTAATGTCAATACCTTTTCTCTTCCTTGTCCTGACCGCTGGTAAACATGTGAACAAGACTCCCCTCCAGGAGTACAGAGAAGGTGGAGTAGCCCTTCCCGTCATGAGAAGTCAGGCCACGCATTGCGTTTCCCCCAAGAAGTAAAGGAACAGGCCCCTCCTGGGCTCTTTCTGCTCCTAAGCACAGAAGACTCAAATTCGCGTCTGAGGTCAGGATCCAAATACCATTTACTTCTCAGAAGCACCAGTTACAGAGGTGGAGAAAGGAAGCCTTTCCATCCCCAGGAGGCAACCACACCTCCCTGTGAGCTCAAATTCGGCTGCATCTCCAAAAATGGGAGCCACAGCTGCGCTGTCCTCCCATGTACCCTAAGCTTTCGTCTGTCTCCTAAGTTTGTCTTCTCCAGATTCACTGGGTAGGCTCCTGCCCAGCTCCGGAGGCCGCGGATGCAGGGGGCGACGCGCTGGCTGAGAAGGAAGTGCGCTCCCTAAGCCAGCTCAGGGGCTACTGCAGGAGCCTGCCTGCCGGGAGAGCCATTTGGAGCCTCGGCCGGGGCTGGGCCTGCGTTGGGAACGCCCACTCCAACCCGGGGCGCCAGGGCCAGTTCAGGGCGCGCGGCGCGCAGGGCGGTGCCCGTCTTGCTCGCGCAAGGGTGGGGCCGTGCCCGCAAGCCCCGCCCCCCAGCCAAAAGCGGGGGGCGGGGGGAGCCCCTGCCACCCCGCCGTTGACCCCATCCCACCCCAGCGACATCGAGCCTTCCTCAGCATTTCCACCAGTTTAAAATCCGGTGGAACCATGCTGTTTTCGGTAGGTCAGAACAGTCTAATATCGGCAGTTTCTTATGGCTTCGATCTAAGAGCTACAGCGTATCTGGGAAATGCGTGGCCACACTGGCACTACGCTCCAGGTTTATCGTGCGAACTCTAAATTTTTAGAGTGAAAACATTCTCCCTAATTCATTCAACAGCTATTTACCGGGCATCAACTACCATATTTCCTCAATTCTAGCTCACTTCATTTCTACTCCTATCGGCACTATATTTTAAACTCTCCTTACCCGCTGTGAAAAGACTTCGCAGGAAAAGTAGTAAGCACACTTCTGCCACATTAAACTCCTACTTAAACCTCCTAAGAGATTATACTCTCTTCCCACTCTGGGAAAGCCATCTTAAATGGCCTCATTAAACGCAGAGTAGCTTGTTTTGTTTTTAAACAAGCATTACCCTTGCCCCAATAAAGTCCTGGGCCTCAGATTTGCATTGCATCAGCTAGTGCGTGCAGAGGTTTAACCTGTCATTACATCATGCTTAGGGCAGCCTCCAAATGCAGCAGGAGTTGGCAGTGAGGAGTGAACCCAATGCAAGGAATTGCAGATTACCCACTTTCAGCAAGAAATTTTAACTCTAACCACTTCCTCACTCTATTAACAGTGTGTTCAATCACCTCAACCTCGTTTTACAATACAAGCTACACAAAACAGCATTAGGAAAAGAAATATAATTGAAAATAGACACAGCCCCACAACTATTTTTTTTTTTTTTTCAGACAGAGTCTCCCTCTGTTGCCCAGGTCTGAGTGCAGTGGCACAATCTCCACTCACTGCAGCCTCGGTCTTCTGGGCTCGAGCAATCCTCCCACCTCAATCTCCCCAGTAGCTAAGACCACAGGCTGACACCACCACTGTCGCTAATTTTCTTTGTATTTTTTGTAGAGACAGGGAATCCCCATGTTGCCCAGGCTGGTCTCGAACTCCTGGGCTGAAGCAATCAGCCTGCCTTGGCCTCCCAAAGTGCTGAGCCACTGCGCCCAGTCTGCATTTTTATTTTCTAATATTTTTTCATTCGACAGGTCTTAAATTTCCCTAGAGAAGAAAATTTCATATATTTTAGAGAAACTCTTCCAAACAGAACTATGAGAGAACCAAAATGTATACAACAAAAAGATGACTGATTATTTCTCAAGCAAAAGATATTTCACTGTTTACCAAACTCCAAAAGATCTGTACAGAGCCTTACAGTACACTCTGAAAACCACTGAAATATGGACTGGACCCTCTACTTAATTAAGTCAGAAAAGTGGAAGCATTCTAGAGTCATCTACACTTGGATTCAGACCCCGGCTCCACCAGTTGTTGAGCTGTAAAACTAGACTGTTTCCAGCCTCAACTGGCTTTTGTCTAGATTGAAATGGGTAATTTATGTGTATCATGGATGGTACATATTCCAGAATATTTAAGTTTTCAGCTGAGACCTGATTTAATTGCCAAGTCATCAATAAATCAGAGACCTAGAATTTGTAGATTCCAAGAAACACACTCCAAAAGATGCCTTAACCTTGCAAAAGTGATCAAACATGTCTGCCAAGAATCAACCACCACTTAATTTTTAGCACAATAAACCTTGATTCTCAACTAGGTAGAATATTTACACTAGTTTTACAAAGAGCTGAAAAGTTCACAGAAGTACCTTAAGACAAGCCCACAGAATCCAAAACTGGCAAAAATCCAAAACTTAGCAAGAATGCACTATTACCAACACTTTCTAAAGCCTACGTCCCAAGCCCAGTTTAGTATATAGTTTAAGTAGATGTCAATCTAAATAAAAACATTTTAGAATCAGCCTTTAATGTTGTCTTAGTAATTTCAGAGCATTCAGCCACTGCTTTACCACCTTAGCATACTTAACAGTAGAAAGATAAACTTTTATTCTCAATTCCACGTGGCAATCTTTGTTTCCTTTTATAAATTACTTATAGAAGTTTAAAATGGAGAAATGTAGTCAGATATGGAAAAAAATCATAATATATTGTAAATGAAGTTACAAATAGAACACAGACGGGAGGGACGGGGTGACAAATCAAGAGGGCTACAACATCAGACCAATGAATCGGTTACCTATATGAGGATACTGGTGATTTTTAGCTGTATTTTCTCCAAAGGGGACAATAAACTGCTTTATAAAGATTGGTCTGATTAACAAATGTGAAAACAGTCAAAATGAGCAAAAAGTAAAACATGTTTATTCTTTAGTAAAAAACAACAACAAAAAAGAGCTGGGCGTGGTGGCTCACGCCTGTAATCCCAGCACTTTGGGAGGCCAAGGCAGGTGGATCACCTGAGGTCAGGAGTTCAAGACCATCCTGGCCAACATGGTGATACTTTGTCTCTACAAAGTAAATACAAAAATTAGCTGGGCATGGTGGCGTGTGCCTGTAATCCCAGCTACTTGGGAGGCTGAGGCAGAAGAATCACTTGAACCCAGGAGGCGGAGGCTGCAGTGAGCCAAGATCGTGCCACTGCACTCCAGCCTGGGCAACAGAGCAACTCCGTCTCAAAAAAAAAAAAAAAAAGGGCAGGATGCGATTATGACTACCCCACCTCTAGTAACACAAAAATTATTCTTAGAAACAATAAAATATAAAATAAAATTATAGGTATCAGATTACAAATTTACTCTTTCCATTAGAAATCTTCATTAAATAAAACTCCTCCATTCAAAACACTTAAGGCTTTTCTTGTTCCCAGAATGCCTTTAGGTTAAAAGGGTATTTTCCACACTCATTTGACATTGTGGCAGGTATTATGTAGAAAATGTTTTACGTTAAAATGTTAATTAAACATTGCTTCTATTTTAAGACTTACTTGCTTCTTACACAATGACAAAATTAAGGCAAGTCTCTTAAAAATTCAACAAGTTAAAATGCCAAAAGTTAAAAAATCAAACAGTTATGAGGACAATAAATTAAACAATCTATAGTTTAAAGAACTGTAGCAAAGCAATAAAATGATTTCTTAAAAATTGTATATTTTTCCTAAAACCTCCATTTTTCCTGAAGGTAATTCCGAAAACTTTACAGCTACAGAAGAAGTTACACTAATAGGTCTAGAAAGCTTGATTACTGGAGACGAGGAAAACCCAGGAAAGCTGCTGTCAACAGAAGACAAAGAGGAAAGGCAAATCCTGACTTAAATGTGTTCAAAGCAAAATACAACACTTGCTAAATCACTTTATTTTGAGGCTTCCACCCAAGCTAAAGATTAGCATATACATGGGGTTTGGTGGCTCATACCTGTAATCCCAGCACTTTGGGAGGCTGAGGTGGGAGGATCACTTGAGCCCAAGAGTTTCAGACAAGCCTAAGGCAATAAACTGAGACCTCATCTCCACAAAAAAATACAAAAAAATTAGCTGGGTGTCGTGGCATCTGCTGTAGAGCCAGCTACTTGGGAGGCTGACGTGGGAAGCTCATCTGAGCCTGGGACTCTAAGTAAAGGCTGCAATGAGCTATGTCTGTGCAACAGAGTGAGACCCTGTCTAGGAAAGAATAAATAAAGTGTAAGATCCCCCCAAAACAATGCAAGCCCTTCAACATGCCAATAGTAAAACTTTCCCTTTCCCACTAGGCACAACAAAGATTGTACTAAGCTCCTAACTTTGTCAAAGCAATTAATCAAATCTAACTACACCTGAATCCTTAATTTTGTGGTGTGATCACAATACTTCAAAGAAAGTTTCTGAAAGGATTACGTAAGTGACTAACTCTCCATCTTAGTCTAAGTCTGAAGCTCTTGCATAAATCCCACAGCTTAGAATCCTGGTCACAACCCTCTTCCCTAAGAACTAAGTAAGCTATGCCCACTGTCTTCTGCTATTCAGTGATGTAAGTGAAAAGCCTAATGCCATTTTGATTCTCAACCCTTTGCAGATAACCTTCTGATATACTAAAGCATTTTCCAAAATATATAGGTATCCTCAATCTCCAGCAAGTGAACAGAGACTGATGGAAAGAATGGGCACTCCCTTCCCTTTCCCTTAAGTAGGAAGAGCCACATAAATTCTTATTACATTACTCTTGTAACTCCTTAACCCCTCTATATAAATTTTCATGTCTTTCCTTGGACCTTGGTTGTTGGTTTTGCTCTTGCTGCTAGTCTCAATGGGTTCCAGAGTCAGCAAGCTAAATACTGTTCTTCATTAATGAAGAACTGCCCCAAACACGTATTAAGCACCTACTAAGTGCCAGGTAAACTCAATGGTTTACATATGTTCTCATTTAACCTTTCCAATGACCAAAGTTAGACATTTATCCCCACCTTACTTAAGAAAACAGACTTTGGCTGGGCGCAGTGGCTCGTGCCTGTAATCCCAGCACTTTGGGAGGCTGAGGAGAGCGGATCATGAGGTCAGGATATGAGACCACAGTGAAACCCCGTCTCTACTAAAAATACAAAAAATTAGCCAGGCGCGGTGGCGGGTGCCTGTAGTCCCAGCTACTCGGAAGACTGAGGCAGGAGAATGGTGTGAACCCAGGAGGTGGAGCTCAAAGTGAGCCCAGATCACACCACTGCTCTCCAGCCTGGGAGACAGAGCGAGACTCCATCTCAAAAACAAAACAAAACAAAACAAAACAAAAACAGATTTCAAGGACAGGCATGGTGGCTCACATCTGTAATCCCAACAACTTTGGGAGGCCAAGGCTGGCAGGATCGCTTGAGGTCAGGAGTTTGAGATCAGCCTGGCCAACGTGGTGAAAAGTTGTCTCTACTAAAAATACAAAAATTAGCCGGGTGTGGTGGCAGGTGCCTGTAATCCCAGCTACTGTGGAGGCTGAGGCATAAGAATCACTTGAACCCGGGAGGGGGAGGTTGCAGTGAGCCAAGATCGTGCCACTGCACTCCAGTCTGGGCAACAAGAGTGAAACTCCATCTCAAAAAAAAAAAAAAAAGTTAGAGCAAGCTGGCACATGCCTGCAGTCTCAGCTACTCAAGAGGCTGTAGAGGGAGGATCATGTGAGCCCAAGAGTTCAAGGCTGTACTGCACCATGACTGTGTCTGTGAATGGCTACTGCATTCCAGCCTGGGCAATACAGTACCTTGAAATAAATATGAGCACAGCCAGATGTTTTGTTGTCTCTAATCTCATCTTCTTTTGAATAACCCTAAAAAACAGTATGTATGTTCTCCTTACTTACCCTGGTATGGAATATTTAATTTGGCATTCAAAACATCTTTTCCATATTTACAAAAACGTGTCAAGAAAATAAACTTCCTAAAGTCTTTAAATTATACCTTTACTTTCCATCAAAGTGATAGAATCACATATTCTAAGTCTGCCATTAAATCATTAGACATGAAATCAAAGCAAAGTAAGTATCATGGAGAGGAAAGAGCAGAGAAGAGCAACAGAACCAGGCAGAGGGCCAAACAGGCTTTTTCAACTTTTTATTTCATACCACACATTACTAAAATTTTTAAATAATCTTAAAACTTTTTAGCAACACACTTGAAATTAAAATTATTGAAACGTCAGTCTTGATTACAAACTAATGTGCAATATAACCAAGTCTCAGTGTCTAGATAAAAGCATTCAAATACTATTTACCTAGTTATCTGAATACAGCCATTTACTACCTTATGTTTTATATTCTCTCAGGATACAAAATTCTCAAACATTCCAGTGCACACTTGCTCTTTTACTCCATCTTGGCATTTAAGGTGTGCTTTTTGAAACCTTACTTATAAAATTCACGGTACCTAGTTCTACACTCTGCCATACAATACATTCAACTTCACATTACATCTGACAAATCTGGTAGGTAAGTATGTATACACACACACACACAAATTTTTACAGCAGATCAAAATTAGCAGTAATCTATAGTTTGTGATACTAAACTAAGCATAAAAGAAGAGCATATTTCTAGGAAGACTAAAGAAATTAAAGAAACAGGGTAAAAAGTCACATTAGTGAGTCCGATACATGTTGATTGATGGCTCTTTACTAGTAAAATAGAAAAAAAGTAATAGAATTTATAGGAAAGAAATGCCATCTTTTAAAAAATCATGGAGCCTTATTAAAATTCAATTATATTCTGCTGAAATAGTTACAATCTGTGTTGACATAAGCAGTACCACCTGAAACTCTAGCCAAACCATTTTAGTTATTTCAACTAAGGATGTAACAGAAGAATTAACAACCTATACTAATTTCCCTCAAACTAAGATTCTATTCACAAGGAGTTCACATTTCTCTAAAAATTTAATATTTTACTTTCATGTTTTTAATAGTCTAAAAAACAGTATCAGCACATTCTGAATCATCTGAATACACCTGTTAGCCATGTAATTAAATGCCTCTATTCATATTTATGGCCACATTGGCTGTAAGTTGGTCCTATTTTCTCTAATTACACAAGCTAAAGAGAAAAGCTGAGGTAGATCTAATACATAAATAATTCATTTGTGTGAAGCAAAGCCTAAATGCCATCATGGTTTCCACTAAAGCACTTAAATGTCAGTGAAAAAATCAAGATTTCATATGACCACATGATACAGGGCAATTAAGGTATGCTTAACTCAAAAAGAACCTGCCCGGTAACAGTCAATTTCGTAACCATAAGTCAACCCCATCAGTGCAGTTTTAAGACTAAAATTCAGCCGACAGTATCCAATATTTTAGTGAACCAGTAATTTCCATTTCAATGGTTCTGTGGTTTTGTTTGTATTTAAATTGCAAGTTTTGAACTGTCAGCAACACCTGACAGAGTTGATGGATCACTGGGCTCCTGCCTAATAAATTCTGTTCACCGACTTCACATACTCTTGGTTTTCCTATCTCACCAGTCAATCCTCAGCTTCCTTTTATTCCTGCTCTTCTCCCCAAATTATTGAAATTGCAGCTGCCTATAAATTACTGTAATCTTCCAAACCAGTCTCTCTGTTTCCATCCTTGTCTCCCACCCTTACACCCTAAGATGTTCTTTTCTTATGTACACTGTTACTTTGGTGATGTCATTCAGTCTACTAGTTTTAAATTCCATCAACATGCTAAGGATTTCAAAATTTTTATCTCCAGCCCAGATTTTAAAAATAAACACAACACTCCAGATTTGTCTGAAACCCCAGATTTGTAAATCCAATTGCCCCTTCAGGGGGATGGCCAAAGAGAAACTCCTTATCACCTCCCAAAGTCTCTCCACTCAGAGTCTTCCTTGTTTCAATTGATAGACTCCATCCTTCCAGTTACCCAGGTCAAAAGCCTTCGAGTCAGCCTTGATTCTTCTCTTTCACAACATCTAAAACAGTCAGGAAATCTTATTTACCTCCCTTCAAAATATATTCAGAATCCAACCATTCCTCCCTACCTCTACCACTAACATCTAGTCCAAGCCACCAGTATCTCTCATCTGGATTACTGCAATATCTTCCCAACCAGTCTCATTGTTTCCAGCTATGTCTCCCACCCTCACCACCTAATATGTTCTGAGCACAGCAATTAATTAATCCAGCTCCGTTTTATATCAGATGATGTAAATCTCTGCTCTACACCCTCCACTGGCTACCCATGTTAGAGTAAAAGCTGAAATCCTAAAATTAGCCCATAAAGGGCCATTATGTATAAGGATATAATATGGTGCTGTGTTCCCATTACTCTCTGACTTCATCTCCTACTTTGTTCCCCTTTACTCACTGCACTGACTTCCTTGTTCAATGGCAATGCTAGGTTGCTCCTTTGGGCCTGTGCCTTAAAATATTTTTCTCCTGAATATCCATGTGGCTAACTCCCTAACTTTCAAATCTTTACTTGTTACATTCAATGACACTCACTCAGACCCCCTATTTAAAAGAGCAAGCGGCACCCTGCCCACTGCCCCTGTGTACTCCTAAATCTTTGCCCATCTCACGCCTCCTACTCTTTTCCCAGTAAAGAATGTATTATCTTCTAACAGACTACATAATTCACTTATTATTTTTTATTTGTTGTTATAGGCGCCCCCTGTCCTCAATTGGAAGGTAGGATTTTTGTCTGGCTCAATTATGTATCCCAAAAACTTAATACAGTGCCTGGCACATAGTACAGGCTCCAATAAATATTTTTTGGGTGAATAAATAAATCAGAAAACAAGAACTTTTGACTTTCGGGCAGCAACATCCAAAGTCAGAAAGCAACAGAACAATGCTTTTAAAATTCTCAAAGAAAATTATGCCCTAGAATTCTATACCCAACTATCCTGAAAGTGTTGAGGGCAGAATGATGACGCAAAGTCTCAAAATACTACCTCCCCTAGATATGTTCTTAGGAAGCTCCTGGAAGATAAGCTTTTCAAATACAAGGGAAGTAACCAAGAAAAAGAACGGGGTTACAATAAACAGAAGACTGCATCTAGGAGAAAGGTAAAGAAACTATTGAAGATAATGACAACTTTATGCTAGAAGAGGGCAACTGAAGGCATCCAAACAACCGGATGGAACATTTAGACAAGCGGCAAGGAATGTGAGGTAGCATTAGCAGTAAGTACAGAAGAAAACAAAGCCAAAATAGGAAGGAAGAAAAAAGGTATTACCTACAAAAAATAAAAACTAAAAAATGCAGAGAAATAAGTAATCAGTTTATTACATGGCTCAAACTGTGAATAACTTTGATAGTCAGGATAATGCAAATAAAAAACTGCAGTGTTACTAACTAAATTAGGAATGTAGGAATGAGAGGGTATGTACATGTGATGGGGGCAAGAAGAGTTGAAGTCACAAACGGAAATCAACAAAGAAAGCCAAAAACTGAAATCTAGAAACAAGAGGCGTGTTATTTAAAGACAAAGATAAATGCAAAAATAATCAGCCAAAAGAGGTCAAAGTGGTAGCTGAGGCAAGATAATCACTTGAACCCGGGCACGGAGGTTGCAGTGAGCCAAGACGGTGCCACTGAACTCCAGCTAGGGTGACACAGTGGGACTATAAAAAGTCTATCCTCTAATGTTGGCAAAGGAGTGGGTGTGTATGGATGCCTGTTTGTAATAGTAAACTGAAAACAGCCTTATCCTAAGAAAGCGGTTAAATATGGTCCATACAACAGAATACTGTGCTGCCTTTTTTAAATAAAATGGACTCATACATCAGACTTACTAACGTGTAAGAATCAACTGTTTAAACGGGGTAAGGGGGGAGAGGCCAGGAGCAGTGGCTCATGCCTGTAATCCCAGCAACTTTGGGAGGCTGAGACAGGTGGATCACTTGAGGTCAGGAGTTGGAGACCAGCGTGGCCAACGTGGTGAAACTGTTTCTACTAAAAATACAAAAATTATCCAGGCATGGTGGCGGGCACCTGTAATCCCAGCTACTAGGGAAGCTGAGGCAGGAGAATTGCTTGAACGCAGGAGGTGGAGGGTACAGTGAGATGAGATCAGGCCCCTGCACTCTAGCCCAGGCAACACAGCGAGACACCACCTCAAAAAAAAAAAAAAAAAAATGGGGGGGAGAAAAAAAGCCATAGAATATATAGATTACAATTTCATTTAGGTTAAAAGAAAAAAATAGGTAAGTATAATAGATATGCACATTGCTGTATCTATTTTCATGTATGTATGCATGTATGTAGTATGTAATGAAACAGAAAAGAAACTGGAAGGACATCCAAACTGCAGAATGTAGTTTAATGGTTTAAGATGCAGGACTAGACAAAAGGAGAGCAAGTCTGGAATCAGAAACCAGAGAGAGATGGGACCACTGAACTACAGGGACACAAAACATCAAGAACTGCAAGAAACAGAGACTGTAAGCACAAATTCCATCGTTTGAAATTACAGTACACAGTTCAAACGTATATAGTTCTTGGAGATGATAATCATGAGAAATACTACAAGAATTTAAGTCAGATCAAAGAAACGAACTTTAAAATATCTTTGGCTGAGTAAAACAAAAAAATGTGAAGCACACACAGACTACACCAAAATGTCCACGATGGTTACTTTTTAGTAATCAGATTATAAATAATAGTTTGGGGGTGAGGGGGGATTTCTATATCTCTCCAATGTTTGATAAAATTATTGGCAATAAAAAATATTACACTTAAAAATTTTAGTGCACATTTTATCACGTCTCCACATTTTCTGTTAATGAATTGCTAGTAACTTCTACAAAATATCAAATACAGAATTCAAGAGCCGATCTTCTCCTTGCTTTCACTTTTTTTCTTAAAATTCCTCAAATAGATGGGATACTTACAGGAAACTTAAAACCAGCCTATTTACAAAAAGCTACATATTTTGTAGACATTTTATTTTATACTATAAAAAAATCTTATTTTTTTTTTTTCTTGAGACAGAGTCTCGCCCTGTCGCCCAGGCTGGAGTGCGGTGGTGCAATCTCAGCTCACTGCAACCTCCACTTCCCAGGTTCAAGCAATTCTCCCGTCTCAGCCTCCTGAGTAGCTGGGATTACAGGCGCCCGGCACTACACCCGGCTGAAAATATCTTAAACATTTTAAAAGCTAACAAAATTTATGATAGCCCCCCTCCCCTCACAAACTCAAAAGAATAGAGTCTGCAAAAATTAACTAACGTCTGTACAGACAAGACATCCGAAGTTGTCCTAATAAAGCTATATCAGGGCCCTCGACAAGTTTTTAAAAGTAAAGCCACCTTACCCAACAAGCCTGAGCTCTGGCCAAATTCAAAAGGGCAAAATTTAATGTGAAATACAAAGGAAGGAAACCAGGAAGAAGTTTTTAACAGGGAGAGGATTACTTCATTTTGTCAAACAAATTATTGAACTAATCTTTCCAAGGCAGTGTCTTTGCAGAGAAGCTAGTATACACTTATATTTACTGTATCAACCATCACTAGACCAAGGTGGTCGATGTGACACTAATAAATAACTATACCAAGTACAGTGAAATATTTTCTACAAAATTCAAGACTGGCATTGAACTCCTTAAGAAAATATTTCTCACTGGCAAGATCTGTTTTATAAATATAATTAGTTCTCCAAAGGTTTTTCTCTTTCTAGTTTATTCCACGTGCCCAGACTCCCTGTTCAAAACAAAAACGAATAAGCAAACAAAAAAAAGTAAGTTCAAACATGACTGGGCAACCACAAACCTAATGGAAGGTTTCTGCCAGCTTTATTCTGGTCATACCTTGTCTGTAACATTAAACCTAAAGTTCTGGAAGACTTTTTTTTTTTTTTTTTTTTTTTTGAGACAGTCTTGCTCTGTTGCCCAGGCTGGGTGCAGTGGCACCCTCTCGGCTCACTGCAACCTATGCCTCCCGGGTTAAGTGATTCTCCTGCCTCAGCCTCCGAGTAGCTGGAATAACAGGGGGACGACACCACGCCCAGCTATTTTTTTTTATTTTTAGTAGAGACAAGGACAGGGCTTCACCATGTTGGCCAGGCTAGTCTTGAACTCCTGACCTCAAGTGATCCACCAGCCTCGGCCTCCCCAAAGTGCTGGGATTACAGGCATGAGCCGCCATGCTGAGCCTCCTGAAGATTTAAGGAAAAAAAAATTGTTCTAGAAATACTGGTCAGAAAGTATTTGAGATGGTCAGGGAAAAGAATAAGACTTAAAAAACAAAAGAAGGGCCAGGCGTGGTGGCTCACGCCTGTAATCCCAACAATTTGGGAGGCCGAGGCAGGAGGACTGCTAAAGCCTTTGAGTTTGAGACCAGCCTGGACAACATAGTGAGACCTCTTCTCTAATAAAAATAAAAATAATAATAAAATAAAATAAGAAGTACTGGGACACATAGCTATTCAGCTGGTAACTTTGTCATGGATAAGCAAGTAATACTCCTTAATCACACAAAAAAACATAATGTTGAGTGAAAGAAGCCAAAGAGAAATGAAAGAGTACAGGTTGGGCGCAGTGGCTCATGCCTGTAATCCTACCACTTTGGGAGGCCAAGGCAGGTGGATCACCTGAGGTCGGGAGTTCGAGACCAGCCTGACCAACATGGAGAAACCTCATCTCTACTAAAAACAAAAAAAATTAGCCGAGTGTGGTGGTGCATGCCTGTAATCCCAGCTACTCAGGAGGCTGAGGCAGGAGAATCGCTTGAACCCGGGAGGTGGAGGTTGCCGTGAGCCAAGATTGTGCGCCATTGCACTCCAGCCTGGGCAACAAGAGTGAAACTTTGTCTCAAAACAAGAACAACAACAACAACAAAAGAATGAGAGTACAAACTGTACTGTTCCATTCATAATAGGCACAAAATTAGGCAAAATGAATCTATGGTGTAAAAAGTCAACAGGTGGTTTCCTGTGGAGGGGGCGGCTCCTTGTTTCTTCGATCTGGGAGGTGGTTACAATAGTGTTCCCTTTGTGAAAATGTCAAGCTGTACACATGATTTGAGCACTTTTTCTATATGTATTTAGGCTAAATGTCAACAAAATAGTTTACATTTAGAAAATAAAAGTCCTAATATTGCTCTAGGTATTCTCCTAGAATCTCCTTGAACAACAGCCAGATGCTAATATCAGCTAACACTTCACAGCATCTCTCCTCTCTTTTCCTCTGCACAGTTCTTCAACCTGTCTCTCTCTACTACCCATTTGCTCCAGCAACACTCCTCAGGTCCTAGAGCAGTCCAAATTCATCCCTACTTCATGGGGCCTTTATCTGGCTGCACCTTCCATCTAAGATGTACTCCTTCCCCCTTCAAAGGGCTAGCTCCTTATCCTTGGACACCAGGTCTCCCTTCCACCCCACTGGTCTCTTCAGCACTTTGACTCCTTTACAGTACACTTCACAATTTGTAATTCTGTTTCTTTCTTTCCTCACTAGAAGGTAAGTGGTAATATTTAGAGAAGTAACTTACTCAACAACTAATCTTTTTACAATAAACACTTGCTGTGTTAGGCAATGTGCTTTTAGATGCGAAGTAGGCAGTGTCCCTGCTCTCATGGAACTTAAAGTCACAAACACAACTAGTAAGTGATACAGCCAAGACACACATCCAGATCTGACTCTTAAGGGCTTGTCCTCTTAGCCACTTAATTATACTGACACTCTAGCATTAGGACATGGGGGCTGGGGGGCGGCGGGGGGGAGGCAGGGAACAGCAATATACTTAATAACTGTTCATGTACTAATAGAACTAAGGCTTAGAGAGGTTCAGTAATCTACCCAAAGTAGCAAAAATAGACATTTCAGAGGCTAAATACAATCATGACCAAAAGCACAGAGATGCTAAAGCAGTGTTCAAGGAACAAAAGAACCCAGTTGGCCTAGGTAGGACAAAGGGGAAACACAGGCAATAAGGCTAGAGAAGTCTGTAAGAAATACTGTGCCTTGGTAAAAACAAAACAAAACGAAAAGGCTAGAAGAGTATAATAAGGACAGTGTGGAGTCAGTCACTCAATAACTTTTTACTGAGCACCACCTATGTTCCAGAAAGAGTCCTAAACTCTTGAGACACAAGGATGACCAAGTCGTCATAGAGATTACAGTCTATTTGGGGAGGCATACAACTAAAGAAAAATTATAATTCAGGAGGATATGTTACAGTGGGGCCGAGCAGAGTGCTATGGGAACACAGAGATGACATCCAATTCAATATGCGGAGTTCACAAAGACCTTCTCAGCTAGTGATGTCCAGGCTGAGATAATAGAGCTTAATAGGATGAGAAGGGCTTGCAAGTCAAGTCCAAAATGGCAGGGGAGTAACAAGAGAGGCCAGCTCAGGAGAGGCTATGTACTTACAAACCATATCAAGAACTTAGGACTTTACACTGAAAGCCTTTTAAGTCAGGTTCACCTATTAGAAAGCTCACTTAAACTGCAGTAGGAAAACTGACTGTAAGGCTGGAGACCAAAAGGAGACCTCTTAAAGGTAGAAGGAATGAATGTAAATGTGAAGAAGAGAGGCAATGCCACCTTTGAGATAGAGAACAGAAAAAATATCTGCAAAAGGCGTATCTGAAAAAGAATTGTTACCCAAAATATGCAAACCTGGCCGAACACGGTGGCTCACGCCTGTAATCCCAGCACTTTGGGAGGCTGAGGCAGGCAGATCACTTGAGGCCAGGAGTTCACCAGGCTGGCCAACACGGTGAAACCCCGTCTCTACTAAAAATACAAAAATTAGTGGGGCATAGTGGCTCGTTCGTCTAATCTCAGCTACTCAGGAGCTACTCAGGAGGCTGAGCGTGAGAACAACTGCTTGAGCCTGGGAGGCGGAGGCTGCAGTTAGCTGAGATGGCGCCATTGCACTCCAGTCTGGACAAGAGTAAGACTCTGTCTCCAAAAAAACAAAAACAAAAACAAAAAACTCACCAATAACAACCCAACCTAAAAAA
The DNA here is from genome assembly GCF_006542625.1 of Nomascus leucogenys. Classification (NCBI taxonomy): domain Eukaryota; kingdom Metazoa; phylum Chordata; class Mammalia; order Primates; family Hylobatidae; genus Nomascus; species Nomascus leucogenys. Next base: position 71,851,437 of record NC_044382.1, on the reverse strand, counting down.
GAGTCAAAAAGACCTTAACTAACTCCCCACCAAAGAGATATACAGATAACAACTAGCATATGAAATGATGCTCCACATCACATGTCATCACGGAAATGCAAATTTAAAACAGTAAGATACCACTACAGGGCAGGCGCAGTGGCTCACGCCTGTAATCCCACCACTTTTGGAGGCCAAGGTGGGCGAATCACTTGAGGTTAGGAGTTTGAGACTGACCTGGCCAGCATGGCAAAACCCCGTCTCTACTAAAAATAAAAAAAAAAATTAGCCAGGCGTGGTGGTGTACGCCTCTAATCCCAGCTACTCGGGAGGCTGAGGCAGGAGAAATCACTTGAACCTGGGATGTGGAGGTTGCAATGAGCCGAGATCACGCCATTGCACTCCAGCCTGGGCGACAGAGTGAGACTCCATCTCAAAAAAAAAAAAAAAAAAAAAAAAAAAAAAAAAAAAAAAAAAAGAATGGCTAAAATCCAGAACAGTGGTACCTCCAAATCCGGCCGAGGATACTGAGCAACAGGAACCCTCATTCATTGCTTGTAGGAATGCAAAATGGTACAGCCAATCTGGAAGACAGTTTGGCAATTTCTTACAAAACTAAAGATACTCTTCACTTTAGGAGGCTAAGAGGCAGATCATTTGAGGTCAGGAGATCGAGACCAACCTGGCTGACATGTTGAAACCCTGCCTCTACTAAAAATCCAAAAATTAGCTGGGCATGATGGCAGGCGCCTGTAATCCCAGCTACTCAGGAGGCTGAGGCACGAGAATCACTTGAACCCAGGAGGTGGAAGTTGCAGTGAGCTGAGATTGTGCCACTGTACTCCATCCCGGGAGACGGAGTGAGACTCCGTCTCAAAAAAACAGCAGCAAAACAACTAAACATACTCTTATTATCTGATCCAGCAATCACATTCCTTGGCATTTACCCAAAGGAGTTACAAACTCATGGCCACACACAAAAACCTGCAAATGGATGTTTATAGCAGCTTTATTCAGAATTGCCAAGACTTGGAAGCCAACCAAGACATCCTTCAGTAGGTGAATGGATAAACCAACTGTGGTACATCTAGACAACAGAATATTATGCAGCCCTAAAGAAATGAGTTACCAAGCCATAAAGACATGGAGGAAACCTAAATGCATATTACTAAGTGAAAGAAGCCAATGTGAAAAGGCTACATATTTTAAGAGCCCAGCTACACATACGACATTCTGGAAAAGGCAAAACTATGGAGACAATAAAAGAAAGAAGATAAGTGGTTGGGGGTGTGAGGATAAATAGGTGGAGGACAGAGGATTTCTAGGGTGGTGAAAGCATTCATGTATGTCATTATGTATTTGTCTAAACCCATAAAATGTACGCCACTATAATCTTTGGGTAATAATGGTGTGTCAATGTAGGTTCCTCAATTGTAACAAATCTACCACTTGGGCGGGGAATGTTGATAATGGAGGAGGTTACACGTGTCAGGGCAGGGGCTACATGCGAAATCTCTTGTCTCTTCTACTCAATTTGCTATGAACCTAATGCTGCTCTAAAAAATAAAGTCAATTAAAAAAATCTGCATAAGGGGATATATGGGTCTACATCTCAGCAGGCAAAAAGATTGGAGGCCAGGCACAGTAGCTCACACTTGTAATCCCAGCACTTTGGGAGGACGAGGTGGGCAGATTACTTAAGCCCAGGAGTTTGTGACCAGCCTAGGCAAGATGGCAAGACCTGACCTGGTCTCTAAAAAATAATTTTTTAAAAAATTAGCCCAGTGTGGTGGCACATGCTCCTAGTCCCAGCCACTTACGGGGCTAAGGTGGGGGAATCCTTTGAGCCCAGGAGTTGGAGGCCACAATAAGCTATGACATCACCACTGCACTCCAGCCTGGGCAACAGAGCAAGACTCTATCTCAAAAATAAAAAAATTAAAAAAAAACATCTGAATGTCATTAGAATATGCACAGTAGTAGGTGAGTAAACAAATACCTACTGAGCACTAGGTACTGAGGATATATATTAAAAACACAATTCTTGCCCTTATGCAGCAGATATTCTAGTAACTATAGCCATGGGAACTAAATCATTTAAAGTGCATTAGAAATACCGCTATTTTGAAGAATACTATTAAGGATATTTATTGTAAAACGGAAAACTTCCCTTTTTTTTGGGGGGGGGGGATGGAAGGTTCTGGGGATTTCACACAGATTTTGTTGAAAGAGAGGGCTGTACAAAAAAAATCTAGATTTTAACATTTCACAAGGTGAATATGGAAATTCCACAAAATTCTGTAATAAATCTCTTTAAACAAAGAACCTCCAATCTTTAAAAATTTTGTAAATCAACTGCTTAAAAACACAATTTAAGCAGTTACCTAAAACTTCGCAAATTACTAAACTTTGTTACCCTAGTTATGTAAGATCTGTTTTCAAAACACCATACTCACTGAAAATCCTATTTGTTATGCTATGTCATTACTGACATAGCTAGATAATTCCTTCATAACTCCAATTTAACCTAATTATGCTTTTTAATTACAGATATTAAAAAAGAATATTTCTCTATAGTAATTTTCTAAGAACCTCCCGAAGCTTAGAGGGAATAGATTAATATTTAACAGATGTAAAATGCGTTAAAGTTGTTTCTGAATTTGTACTTTGTGGAATACTTACCCTGAAAAGTTATCAGTTTCACATCTATTATACGTATTTCAGTTTAAAATATTAAATGTTAGTAAATTATGTTGGAAAGATGCCAGTAACGAAAAAAAACTGTTCAGCATAAACTTTGGGGAACAAATTCTGGATATAATTGCAACTAGCCATCCAAGGTTACAGAAATCTGTATCTTTATTTAAATTTTCAGAATGAAACACTACACAACCAATTTATGTAATCTACTTTTGAGTCTCAAGATCTACCAGTCTAAAGTCCTCCTAACAGCTAATTAAAATCCTCTCCACCATAATTTGAGCCAACAACTCCCAGATAAAATTACCAGACCATTACATTTGCCACCACACTACGTTCTGCTCTTCAGTAACTTCTAAAAGTGATGGTAACACCATAGATACCACCATAGATACACACTCAAGTATTCACTGTCCCACTTTTCCAAGTTGGTTAACTCAAGTCCTTGAAAGTGAACTGATCAATAAATCTAAACTAGCTAAAAGGAGACCTCATTTTAATCAATTTGATTTTTTTAATCACAAAGATATCGCCATTCAAATCCCCGGCCATAGCAATTTCCAAAATGCCACCATCTCAGAAAGTCTGTTAATTTATCATACAAATCTCCTTGTCCTTTTTAACAAAATGCATTGAAAGAAAAAACCCAGCACTAAAGATCTGTGACCTGATTTCACAAATTCTGGCCTATGCACTTTCGTCATACCAACACATCATGCCAAGAAAACCTCGTAAGTTTAGCTATTAAACAACAGTCTTAACAGTAAGCATTTGTTGAGAACTTAGTATGGGCCTGCCACTGCTTTCAGTCCACCTATTGTCATCTCATCAATTCTCAACAGGGCTTGGGGTAGATACTGTCGTTACACCCATTTTGCAGATAAGGAAAGCGAAGCACAGAGAAGTTAAGTATCTGCCCAAGGTCACAAACCGGTGGAACAGGATTTGACCCAAAGCAGACAGTCGGACTTCACAGCCCGTGCTCTCAACATCCAACTGCTGAAGAGTTAACAATTTACCCTTGACAGCCGCTATAAGCAAAGGTAAATGCTCAACTGCTAGGAAGGGACAGTCAGAACACTGTCCTATATCCAGTATCCATGGTCTCTGTTTGTTCATGGCCTCTATGACTTTGGCAAAAGAGCTACACACAATCTGATTTTCCGAACACCCAAGCTGGACTTTTCTGAATGTCCGAGCAAACAAATTATGTATCTTTCCAAGAACCGGCAGACAGTGAAAAAGAATCTACGCATTGGTGCAGCCCAGGTTATTCACTTCCTTAAGTTGGGAGAGTTAAGAAAAGACCCCAAACTACCCGGCAAATGAACCCTAGGAAATGCCAGGTTTATAATAAGCTAGAGCTTCCCCAGCACGCCGTTCACGCGCTCTCTTCTCTAACGACATAAACAAGGGAGGAGGCTGCATTCCTCCCACTGCACAATGAAGCCTCCGGCCAAAGCAGCAGGAAGAGCGCAGCTCCCTCCGGGACGGCTCCAGCCGGGGGTCCGGGGGCAGAGAGCGGAGGCCGAGGCCCGCCGAGCGGCGCGGTGCGGCCAGGGCCTCCGGGCGCCGCGGGGTGGGGAGGGAGGGCAGGGCCCCGGCAGCTGCCCGCACTCAGCTGACCTCCGCCATGTTGGCCGCACACCCCGGGACCCTCCACAACAAAGGCCGGCACGAGGGCGCGGGGCGCGCCGGGCGCCACCCCCGGCCGGGCCCGCCTCCCGGGCGCGCGGGGGCCGGGCCGCCGCCGTGGCCCTTCCCCCGCCCTCGGCCCGGCCGCGCGGGGCCGACCCCCGCCGCCACCCCGCCGGGCCCGGGGCTCCGGGGGCGGGGGCGAGCCGGCTCGCGAAGGCTGAGGGCAGGGGAGGGGCGGGGGGCGGCGCTCGACCGGGCGGCCCGGCTCCGGCCGAGACAAAGGCGCCGCCGCGCCGACGACTGCCCGCGCCCCGGCCGGGCCGCCCTTCCCGCCCTCCGCCATTACCGGGCCTGGGCGCCCGCCTGTCGGAGAGCCCCTCGCCGTCGGCTCCTCCCTCAGGCTGGGCCCCACTTACCTGTGGGCGGAGAGCGCGCCTCGGACCCTGGTCCTGGCACCAACGCGCTCCGTCGCCAACCCCCGCCACCGCGGGCAGCGCCACCGCCTCTTCCCGGCGCCGAGACCGACGGGACACCCTGGGCCGCCGCCGCCTCTCGAGAGCGCGCCCCGCAACGGCCGCCCCGGCTCCCCCCTGGCCGCCGCCGCCGCCGTTTCGCGCGTCCTCGAGCCCGCCGCGCGCCCCCGCTAAATACCACACACTGCGGCGGCGGCCATGAGGAGGCGCGGCCCCGCGCGCTGGGAGCCTGGGGGGGCGGGGCTTTCGCGGGCGCGCAGGCGCACAGGCGTTGGCGCGGCCGGCGGCGGCCTCCGCGGGCGTAGCTGTGCGGGTCTCCAAGGGCTGCCGTAGGTGCGGGGGCTACTCGGCTACCGTTGCTGCGCCCGTGCACCGCGCGCTCAACAGATCCTGGCACGTGGCGCTCTGGCCCGGGAGAAGCCAGCGCTTGCCCGCCGGGTCAGGGCGACTCCTCCCGCGGCACTTTGTTCCGGGGCCGCGTGACCCCCCGGCTCCGGCCGGAGGGGTCGCCCAGCGGGACGCGAGCCCCAGGCTGGCCGCCGCCGCGGCCTTGTGCACTCCCCCTTGTTTTGTCTGCTGATTTAGTCCAGCGCCTCCACGGATCCTTCCCAACTCCACTCAGTCCCAAAGAAAAAGCGGCTGCCCTGCCCGCCGACCGGGACCCCACCCCTAAGGAGAGTCCCAGCCTCTCCCGAGGTTGAGCTGCTTCACAGCAACAGCGGGACGAGCTTCAAAAGCTTGTTTCAGCTGAAAAGTGGGTAATGGGGAAGCACGCCTTTTCCTGTGTCCATGCTCATCTAGAAAGTCCCTAATTAGGGACTCTGCATTCCACTTCTTGAAATAATAAATAAAAGGAAAACATCACTTGGAACTCTTTGTTGGGTGCTATGAGCAGAAGCAAGCATCTGAGACATTTACAAGCCCTGACTGGAATTCCATGTAAGATCTATTAAAATGGTATTCTGGTCGGACGCGGTTTCTCACGCCTGTAATCTCAGCACTTAGGGAGGCCGAGGCCGATGGATTACCCGAGGTCAGGAGTTCGAGACCGGCCTGGCCAACATGGTGAAACCCTATCTCTACTAAAAATACAAAAATTAGCCGGGCGTGGTGGTGCACGCCTGCAGTCCCAGCTACTCGGGAGGCTGAGACAGGAGAATCGCTTGAACCCGGGAGGCCGAGGTTGCAGTGAGCTAAGATCGTGCCACTGCACTCCAGCCTGTCGACAGAGCGAGACTCCGTCTCAAAAAAAAAAAATAAATAAATAAAATATTCTGTGTGAAAACCAAAAAACAGTTACTCTTTATATGGGATTTTAGAAACCAGGGACTCGTCTCCTCATCACCTCCAAGCTCCCCACCATCAGCAAATCTCTTTCGGTAGGAAGTTTTTAAGCAAGTGATCCACCGAGAACATAAGTCTCAGCAGAAAAAAATTATCTTAGGTACTAACACAAGCTATTAATTTCCGGCTTCCCTCAGCAAATTTGTAGTCTGCAACTCTGTTGATACTTCTGATCTCTTCGCCTAATAATGCTTTGCTTATTGTGGCTGCTCTTTTCCTCTGGGACCATTAGCAGATCCAAACAATGTTTCTTGAAGTTGGGAAAGTAAAGAAACGCTCTTAGCCGCAAGAGTTATATATTACTAATATGCTGGTCCCCAAAGCCCAAAAGTCAGTTAAAGAACTTGGGTGAGTTATATAGGTCCATATGGTTTTTGATCGCGCCATCATTCATTTTTGCAACAACCAATATTTTCAGAGGGAACCTAAGACGTTCCGTATATACTGTACCGGTCATGGAGCTTACCAAAATGAAGGAGACATTTATATATTCGTTCATTTATTCAGGCAGACAAAATGCTAGGTTCTAGAAATACGGAGCTGCTAGCTCTGAACTCAAAACATATACAGTACAACCCAGTGGTGGACTCAAACAATCTCATAAGTAAATGTACCACTACAGTGTGAAAAAAAATTGCAAAAGAAAAAAAGGTGTCTGGTACTAAGAAGGTGTATAATAGGACAGGTATATAATAGAATAAGTGACTAAGGACGTGAAGGATTAGGGATTAGAAGGAATGAACTGGTTCAGGCCAGGCATGGTAGTTCATGCCCATAATCCCAACACTTTGGGAGGCCAATGAGTCGCTGGACACCAAGAGTTTGAGAACAACCTGGGCAATATAGCAAGACCCAATTTCTGCAAAAAATAAAAATATTAGGGAGCTGGACATGGTGGCTCAAGCCTGTAATCCCAGCACTTTGGGAGGCCAAGGTGGGCAAATCACCTGATGTCAGGAGTTCGAGACCAGCCTGACCAACATGGTGAATCCTCATTTCTACTAAAAATACAAAAAATTAGCTGGGTGTGGTGGCAGGCGCCTATAATCCCAGCTATTTGGAAGGCTGAGGCAGGAGAATCGCTTGAACCTCGCAGCTACTTGGGAGGCTGAGGGAGGAGAATCACTTGAACCCAGGAGCCAGCGGTTGCAGTGAGCTGAGATCGAACCTTTGCACTCCAGCCTGGGCAACAAGAGCAAAACTCCATCTCAAAAAAACAAAAATTTATATATATATATATATATATATATATATATGTATATATGCCAGGCACGGTGGTATACACCTGTAGTCCCAGCACTCAGGAGGCTAAAGTGGGAGGGTCACTTGAACCTAGGAGTTGGAGGCTGCCATGAACTGTGATTACATCACGGTACTCCAACCTGGGCGACAGAGCCAGATTCTATCTCTAAAAAAGAAAGAAAGGAAAATAACTTTCCTTTTGAGGGGGTAGTAGAAAGTAGAGTACCTGAATAAGGCAAAAAGCATTTCAGAAGAAAACTTTGTGTGGTAAGAAGCCTACTCAATTCTATGAACAAAAAAATCACCCTCTTGCAGTTTTTTCTTGGGGAGACGGGTTTGGGAAGGGATTGAGAGGGCTAAGGCACTGGGATGTGGTGTAGACATCCCAGTGGGGTGCAGAGTGCTGGGCTTTTCTATAGATAAACTGTCAAGGAAGTAGAGTCACTTCCCTAAGGGCCAAGTTACGGAATGGAGCATCTATATCTGGCTGGTGAAGCCAAGAAAGGATTTGTTGAAGCAATAAAGTTTGAACTGGGTCCTGGCTAAGGAGTGGGAGTTTTCCAGATGAAGATGGAAAGGTTTTCCAAGCAGAAGGGATAGTCACTAAAGAGAATGGTGTGTCCAAGACTGAATGGACATGGGAGTGGGGAAAGACTGGCCACAGCTGGAAGCAGGATCCCGCAACTCAGGAAGGAGGTCACAGGTCACTGCCCTTTGGGGGCTGGCTATGTGCTCCATGCAGACAGGTTTTGTGGAGTCATATGGAGCACAGAGTGCCTAATGTAAATAAATGCCTTGAGAAAAAACAAGAACAGTCATTTTTATTTTTATCTTAGAGATAGGATTTTGCTCTGTTGCCCAAGCTGGAGTGCCGTGACACAATCAAAGCTCACTACAAGGCTGGGAGCAATGGCTCACACCTGCAATCCCAGCACTTTGGGAGGCCAAGATGGGCGGATTACTTGAGGTCAGGAGTTCAGGACCAGCCTGGCCAACATGGCCAAACCCCGTGTCTTCTAAAAATACAAAAATTACCCGGGCATGGTGGTGCATGCCTATAATCCCAGCTACTCGGGTGGCTGAGGCACGAGAATCGCTTGAACCTAGGAGGCAGAGGTTGCAGTGAGCCGATACTGTGCCACTGCACTCCAGCCTGGGTGACAGAGCAGACTGTCTCAAAAAAAATTCTTTTTTAAAAAAGCTTACTGCAGCCTTGAACTCCTGGACTAAAGTGATTCTCCCACCTCAGCCTTCCAAGTAGCTGGGACTGCAGGCATGTGCCATGACACCAGGATAACTTTCAACTTTTTGTAGAGATGGAGGGTCTTGCTATATTGCCCAGGCTGGTCTCAAACTCCTGGCTTCAAGTGATCCTCCTGCCTCAGCCTCCCAAAGTCAAAGTGATGGGATTATAGGCGTGAGCCAACGTGCCTGGTCCCCAGGGTTCATTTTAGAGCTGGCATTTTGAGCTCTTGTCAATTTCAATTAAGGCATAACTAGACTTTACAAGATGGAATTGTGTGACATACTTTTAAGCAACAAGATAGACTCTGATCTGAACAAACTGCCAGGCAAAATTTAGAAATTTGGGCAGGTGTGGTGGTGCATGCCTGTTGTCCTAGCTACCCTGGAGGCTGTGGCAAGAGGATCACTTGAGCCCAGGAGTTTGAGGCCGCAGTAAGCTATGATCACGCCACTACATTCCAGCCTAGGCAACAGAATGAGACCTTGTCTCTTAAATAAATAGGCTGAGTGTGGTGGCTCATGCCTGTAATCCCAGCACTTTGGGAGGCCAAGGCAGGCAGATCACTGGAGGCCAGGAGTTCGAGACCAGCCTGACCATCATGGGGAAACCCCATCTCTACTAAAAATACAAAAATTAGCTGGGCTTGGTGGTGCACACTTGTAATCCTTCGGAGACTACTTGGGAGACTGAGGCAAGAGAATCACCTGAACGCAGGAGGCAGAGGTTGCAGAGAGCCAAGATCAAGCCACTGCACTGCAGCCTGGGCAACAGAGCGAGACTCTGTCTCAAAATAAATAAATAAATAGGCATGAAGCAAACACGTGACACATACAAAAGTGTAGATAAACTTAACATTTAGTGGCATCTCCTCTTACCAGTTAGGTTCTAAACTTTACCCAAAGAATGAAAAAATAGGCCAGGTGTGGTGGCTCACGCCTGTAATCCCAGCACTTTGGGAGGCCAAGGTGGGAAGATCACCTGAGGTCAGGAGTTCAAGACTAGCCTGACCAACATAGTGAAACGCTGTCTCTTCTAAAAATACAAAAATTAGCCGGGCATGCTGGCGGGCACCTGTAATCCCAGCTACTCCGAAAGCTGAGGCAGGAGAATCACTTGAACTCAGGAGGCGGGGGTTGCAGTGAGCCGAGATGGTGCCATTGCACTCCAGTCTGGGCGACAAGAGTGAAACTCCATCTCAAAAAAAGAAAAAAAAAATCACCTTTGAAAATATCAATGGCCGGGCGGTGGCTCACGCTGTAATCCAGCACTTTGGAGGCCGAGGGGTGGATCACGAGTCAGGAGATCGAGACACGGTGAAACCCGTCTCTACTGAAATACAAAAATTAGCCGGGTGTGGTGGGGGCGCTGTAGTCCAGCACTCGGAGAGCTGAGCAGGAGAATGGCGTGAACCGGAGCGGAGCTTGCAGTGAGCGAGATCGCGCCACTGCACTCCAGCCTGGTGAGAGAGACTCCGTCTCAAAAAAAAAAAAAAAAAAGAAAATATTTTCAATTGCACATAAATTACAGTATACATAATTTTGTTTATAAAATCCCATACTGGGCTGGGTACGGTGGCTCACACCTGTAATCCCAGCACTGTGGGAGGCCAAGAGGGTGGATCACCTGAGGTCAGGAGTTCGAGAGTAGCCTGGCCAACATGGTGAAACCCTGTCTCTACTAAAAATACAAAAATTAGCTGAGCGTGGTGGCACGCGCCTGTAATCCCAGCTATCTCGGAGGCTGAGGCAGGAGAATCGCTTGAACCCGGGAGGCAGAGGTTGCGGTGAGGCAGAGATCAGGCCATTGCACTCCAGCCTGGGCAACAGAGCAAGACTCTGTCTCAAAAAAATAAAAATAAAAATAGAAAAATCCCATACTGGGCACGTATGTACAAATTCCCAGTGTATGATAAAGTTTATATGTGCAAAACACTAGTTTACAGTATTCCTAATTACATGATTTAAACTGCAGTTTTACTTTCACATTTTTAGGGAGAAGTTATAGCTCCTCAATACACGGGAAGGTCAATAGAGTTCGGTTCACTTCAGTTTAGAGGTAAATTTTCCATTTTTACAGACTATGTGCTGGGCATAACCATGTGGCCTTGACCTGGTTGTGAGGGGCAGAGGATTTCTGTCCTTGCCGAGGAGCAGCTCTGGGGTGAGATGTGTTTCTTGCCCCCAGAACCCCTGGGCCTCTCTGCAAGCAGTGAAATGGATACGGACTAAGAGAGAACTTGCCAATGTGGCGATTAAAGTTCTAAACACCGGGCTTTGCCAAAGTCAGATTTTGTCCTCCTTATCCCCCATCCCTTCCTCTACCCAACAGCATTTGTCCATCTGAAAATAACAGTCTGTCTCCGGCCCACTGCTGACAGTCGAGGACTTACCTTATAAACTAGTGGATTCTCTTAAACTGCAGGGGTGCCCAGGACACAGTGTCCCCTGAGGATGCCGCACGCCAGTCTTGAAGTGCTGGATCGTTGATGTCAGGCACCCAGAAGCAATTTCTGCCTCTGGAATTCTCAAACTTGCTTTTCTTGGCTTAGTTTGTGCCTGCTCTCCTAGCTCTAGAAGAGTCCAAATTACTTCTTACTTTCCTCACTTCCCTTTTATACAAAACAAATCTAATCAGGTTAATTCCATCTCTCAGAATTCCTACCTAGATTTGGGCGGGTATCAATCTGATTTGGTTAATTCTGGGTGGTAGCTATGGGTGGGACATGAACATCACCATTATAAATTTAATTTACTCCCCCTTTCAAAAAAATGTACCTTCCATTTGAAAGAAAATAGCTCCACTGTGGGGGTAACTAAGCACCTTTTCTGAACAGGGAGGTGACTCTGCTTGCTTGACAGTTTATCTATAGAAAAGCATTTTGTAAACTGTAAAGCCTATCCAAATAATCCTCCAATTGATGGGATTTCAGGAACGGTGACAAATATTTTCAGGCCACATCTGGATAGGGAGCCTTCCTGGTCCCCTCAAATCACATCAAATGGTAATTCCATCTATTGCAATGGAACATAACGCTCTGGTCCTGCGACTGGCCTGTAGTTAAGGTACCAGTGATGTAAATTACTTTCCTCGTATGAATAAAACAGGCACTGGCCAGGCACAGTGGCTCACACCTGTAATCCCAGCACTTTGGGAGGCCAAGGCAAGAGGATCGCTTGAGGCCCAGAAGTTCCAGACCAACCTAAGAACATAGCAAGACCCCATCCCTATAAAAAGTTTAAAAATTAATCTGGCATGGTGGTGTGCACCTGTAATCTCAGCTAATCAGGAGGCCAAAATGAGAGGACTGCTTGAACCTGGGAATTTGAGGCCATAGTGAACCGTGATTGTGCCCCTGCACTCTCATCTGGGTGACAGAGGGACACTCCATCTCTAAAAACATAAAAATAAATGAATAAATAAAACAGGCACTGATGAGAGTATCTTTATTTGGGGGTTTTGGTATAAATTTATATTAAATTGATATTTATTTATTTTGCAATCTTGGCTCACTGCAACCTCCACCTCCTGGGTTCAAGCGATTCTTGTGCCTCAGCCTCTCAGATAATGCTGTCAAAGTTGGCTAAACTAGTTAAGACTGTACAGATGATTTCCAAGTGTCTTGATGTCAATACAGTTATTTTACAATAGACCGATTCACAAGACCAAACCCATCTATTGAATCACTCGTGGGCTGTGTTTGTTTCCAGGCAATCATAGATGTCTCTTGCCCAGGAAACTATAGCTATCTCCTCTTACATTAAACCACTGATACCCATTTGTCATTCAGCTTAGGCGGATAGGTCTGGAAACACATTAGCATTCCCTTCCAAGCCTGGCTCTGCTGGTAGCCAAATACAGAATCTTTTTCAGCCCGGAAACTGGAAGGCGGTTCCTCCCTCCCAAATAGACTCCTATAAGCTTCGCAAAGGAAAGCAGGTCCCCAACTTGTCAGACATGCCTAAAGCAGAGCAGAAGCAATGTTTTCTTTATCAGACACACCTGTTGCCAGTCACTGTCTGAGGTTGATGAATGTGTTAAACAGTATCCCAAACAAATT